>NC_082395.1:19831384-19876384 GCF_031168955.1 Gadus macrocephalus | reverse complement strand
CAGAGGGCAAAAAAAACTCCCTTTATTAGCAAGGAAGAAATCGGGAGAAGGAACGCAGAGTGGGGGAGCCCTGCTTCAGGGATGTTCAGGAGTGCAACGGCTGCCATAATTGACATACATGCATTCATACAGACAAAACATTTTAAACCGGGGATGGGGTGCTGGCCGGTTTACCATAAGGCCTAAAAAAAAAAAAAGTTTGGTTCCTGTTGGTTGTCAGTTGAGGTCATGGGTAGGTAGGGAATTTATTCTTTTTTTTTTTTTTTTTTTTTCCAGCGGCAGCGAATGATAGGTAGGTTGTTTTCATTTAAAAACGAGAAAATTCACTCATCCTTGTACAGAATGAAGAGGTGCTGTACCAAAACGTGATTATAGTTTGCATAAAAAAAAAAAAAAAGTGGGTCGCACATAAATTGACAGGGTCGGTAGGAAACCGGAACCAAACCAAAAAAATGTTTAGGCCTAAGGAGAGTCCAGGGCAGTTATTAGGTTGAAGTAATAATCCTGTTGTGGCCTGATCTTCCTCCTCCTGTCTGCTGTGCAGAGCTTACTGCCACTGTCCTCAGTAACATCCTGATCAAGTCACACCCCTCCCACATGTTTTTCCCGCATCCCCTAATATACTATTCTACCTAGAAACGTGTCACATTATGTAAGCAACGTGTGTGGAAGGCTGTTTCAAGACCTCTAAACAGAGCTGGTTCATAACTCATAATAATAATCAGTGTAATCGTTAGTTATACAATGAATCAGTGGCCAACAGAAGGGTAGTTTGTCTCAACGAGGGAGTTTTACTGGAGGCTCCGTCTCCTATCCCAGAAATGTAAATTAATTAAAAAATAATTCAGAAACTTTAATGTGGGTGGAGTTTAATTCAATTCATTCATTCATTCAATGGCTTGTGTGTTTTTATTGTACCACAGATGACGAATCATGTGGTGATTTTGTCCCCTTTTGACGTGCCCATTTTCTTGTGTGTGTGTGTGTGTGTGTGAACTTTGACCTACCGTTTGCAACCCAAAGCTGACATCCGTGCCCTTTTTTGCCTTTGATCAAAAAAACAACAAACGAATGCAGAACTTGGAGCACAAGCTGGACCCCAAGACGAAGAACCTGCCCTACCTCCGGAACCCGGACATCCTGGTGGGCGAGAACGACCTCACGGCGCTCAGCTACCTGCACGAGCCCGCCGTGCTCCACAACCTCAAAGTGCGCTTCATCGACTCCAAGCTCATCTACACCTACTGCGGTGAGCACGCACGCGCGCACTCACATACACACGCACATTTACGTAGCACTTTATCCAAAGCCACTTACGATGAGTACATTTGTCAGAAGAAAGAGAAACAATATGCTGTGTCCGTACAGTAAGGATGTTCATAGAACCAAGTGCCAAGCAATAACAATTGTTAGGTTGCACGCACACACACACACACGCGCACACATTCACGCACGCACACACACGAGGTAACGGACCACGGCTGGATGCTAATCGAGTGGTTAGGCTGCTTGACCTCACATCCCAAAGGGGTTCACCCCAGACTGGGTTCCGAGCCATTGTACGCAGTCCGCCTGTAGAGGCCTCTCTCGCCCCTAGCTGTTCTGCCGCTCATCCAAATGGTCTCCTAATGCAATGAAAAGTAAATGGAGTACAGAGAGCGTGCATCGTTGGCCTGTGGTGCCCTGCCCAACGCGTGCTCCTCTCATCTCCTCCTCTGTTGGTTCCCGATGCAGGCATCGTGCTGGTGGCCATCAACCCCTATGAGTCTCTGCCCATCTACGGCTCTGACATCATCAACGCCTACAGCGGGCAGAACATGGGAGACATGGACCCACACATATTCGCCGTGGCAGAGGAGGCCTACAAGCAGATGGCCAGGTGGGTGTGGGTGGGTGTGGGTGAGTGGGTGGGTGGAATTACCATAACTTCTAACTGTTGCTTGCAACCATCCTCTCCTCTCTAGGTTTGTAGGTCAGAAGTGATCTAGAAATAGACTCCCAGTGGAGTCTGTCTGTCTCTCCGCCGTCTGTCTGCCTGTCTGCCTGTCTCTCTGTCTGCCTTTCTCTCTGTCTGTCTGTCCGTCTGTCTTAAAAGACTCAAACGAATGCATAATGTATGTTATAGGTTAGGGTCCTTTCACAATTGGCAGAAATCCTACAGAAGCCTTTTGATTCAGTAGAGGGTTTAAACGTGCACACACACACACACACACACAAACACCTATGCTCAGCGTCAAGTCTCGTGATGTCACTTCCTGCCGTGGCCGCGCGTTCTCCCAGGGACGAGCGGAACCAGTCGATCATCGTGAGCGGGGAGTCGGGCGCGGGGAAGACGGTGTCGGCCAAGTACGCCATGAGGTACTTCGCCACGGTCAGCGGCACCACCAGTGAGGCCAACGTGGAGCAGAAGGTGCTGGCCTCCAACCCCATCATGGAGGTGAGCGTCACGGTTACCTCCCTCGTCCCCTTCCGCCCCGCTGCTGCTTCCTCTGACTACTTCCGTTACCCTCCTCTCCCTCCTTCGCTGGCAACCTCCTCTCCCCAGCCCGTCTCCCTCTCTCTTCCCCTCTCTCACTCTCCCCTGCCTGTCTCCCTCTCTTCCCCTCTCTCTCTCCCCTGCATGTCCCTCTCTCCATCTCTTCCCCTCTCTCTCTCTCCCCTGCATGTCTCTCTCTCTCTCTCTCCCCTGCATGTCCCTCTCTCCATCTCTTCCCCTCTCTCTCTCTCCCCTGCATGTCTCTCTTTCTCTCCCTCTCTCCATCTCTTCCCCTCTCTCTCTCTCCGCTGCATGTCCCTCTCGCTTCCCCTCTCTCACTCTCCTCCTCTTTCACTCTAACCCTAACCCTTAATCTGAATCTATCACAATCTCGACTAGATCTCTCGCCAGAGCTGATTGTGTGTGTGTGTGTGTGTGTGTGTGTGTGTGTGTGTGTGTGTGTGTGTGTGTGTGTGTGTGTGTGTGTGTGTGTGTGTGTGTGTGTGTGTGTGTGTGTGTGTGTGTGTGTGTGTGTGTGTGTGTGTGTGTGTGTGTGTGTGTGTGTGCGTGTGTGTGTGTGTGAGATTAGGGAGCAAGCGACAGATCTCCCCTGTGCCCAGATGGCAGCCCTCCCCCTCCCTCTCAGAGCCCCCTCCTCACTCCAACACAAGACACACCCCTCAATGATGTCATCGGCCTCTTCTCAGTGCACACTTGACGTTGATCCACCAATCATAGAGCAGCTGACCGCCTGAATAGAGGATTCTTTGTCCCTGTTAATTTAGCACGCTCGCTTGTCACTGTGTGTGCGTTTTGTATGTTTTTGCTTAGGGTGTGTGTGTTTGTGTGTGTGTGTGTGACGTGGACGTGTGGTTTCAGCCAATGGCGTAACATCATGGTGAAATGCCTGGTGCAAATGTTTATTTTGTGCCCCTCAACAGGACTTCAGAGCGGGGGGGGGGAGGGTGGGGGGGGCACTGGTTTCAGCTAATGCAAGGTCCGGATTGGAATACCTGCCAAGCTGAAAGCCTGCTTGTTGCCCCAGTTGGACACAGAGCCTGTGTTGCAGCCTGAACTCCGCTGGCTCCATGCTCTCTCACACTATCTTTACTCTGTGAGCTCTGAGCAGGCTCCCTGCTCTAACACATACTGTCTTAAGTCTGTGAGCTCTGAGCAGGCTCTGTGCTCTAACACACAGACTGTCTTAAGTCTGTGAGCTCTGAGCAGGCTCTGTGCTCTAACACACAGACTGTCTTAAGTCTGTGAGCTCTGAGCAGGCTCTGTGCTTTAACACACAGACTGTCTTAAGTCTGTGAGCTCTGAGCAGGCTCTGTGCTCTAACACACAGACTGTCTTAAGTCTGTGAGCTCCGAGCAGGCTCCATGGCAGCGGTAGCGGTAGTGGAACATGTCTATGTCCACATTTGTATGATGTAATCTAATGATGTGTGTGTGGTGTATGTCTGGCCAAAAACCAAGGTTATTCAACAAGAGCCCAGACCTGATAATGAACCGTCTTCACCGTGAATCGAAACAAAATGGAAACCTAAACTGGCTGTCTGAACACAGATATGTCATCTGATCGGGCGGGGCAATATTTGGGATGCGGTCTCCCTTGGTTACCGGCGCGCTCCCATCCTGTCGCCCTTGGTAACCTGCGCTCTCCCACGCTGTCTCCCAGGCCATAGGAAACGCCAAGACGACCAGGAACGACAACAGCAGTCGCTTCGGCAAGTACATCGAGATCGGCTTCGACCCGCGCTACCGCATCATCGGCGCCAACATGAGGACCTACCTGCTGGAGAAGTCCCGCGTGGTGTTCCAGGTGAGCAGCGCTCTCTCTCTCTCTCTCTCTGTCTCTCTCTCTCTCTGTCTCTGTCTCTCTCTGTCTCTGTCTCTGTCTCTGTCTCTCTCTGTCTCTCTCTCTGTCTCTCTCTCTGTCTCTGTCTCTGTCTCTCTCTCTCTCTCTCTCTCTCTCTCTCTCTGTCTCTGTCTCTGTCTCTGTCTCTGTCTCTCTCTTTCTCTACACGACAGACATGCATGCTCACACCGCTAAACATACTCGCCCGCCCACACACACGCACGCCCACACACACTGGCGTGATGGTTAATCACTTAACTTGTGTTGAAAGGTTGAACAATTAAAGGATCTTGAGTGTGTGTATAATAAGCGATTGACAATAATTAAAAACACAGACAGAAGGCAGGGTTTCCATCGGGCAGAACATGATTTACATAGGAGTAGACGTTACAGACTAGTCCTCAATGTTCTCCTTTTGTGAATCACTAAGAGGTTGTCCATGATAAATGAGGATGACTGCTAGTATGGCCACCCTCCCCTTAATCCTCCCAGCCCTTGGCCTGACTCTGACTCACTCACTCCCTCACGGTGTTCCTTAAAGTAGGACTCTTTCATGCCCTCGTAGGGGAGGGGCCCCCGGACAGGATAAGAGGGGCCCCTGTTGGCGTCACAGGCGGCCATTATGCCCTCGTCTCCTCGTGCTGCCATGTCTGATTATGAGACGACTTCTGTCCGAGGCTCGTGGGGGCCTCACACACCTCCCTCTCTCTAGTGCTGCGAGAACATTCAAAACTCGAAATAATGAACGATATTATGTAGGTCAAACCAACGGAGACATGCAGTGAAGACATGGATGTTGCTGCAGGAACAAACCAGCTGTACGCAGGAACAAACTGACTGCAGTTTCCATGTTTATTCCCTCCTCCTACTGTACACGTAAATCACTAAGCCTCTCTTTAACAGGAAATGCAGAGAATCCTTTTTTTGTTGTTAGTGTTAGGTGGTTTGTTTTGAATATTTGTTCATGTTGTCCTTCCGAGACACTGTGCATAACTGGTCCTCCTTCGTGCTGAGCTGTAGAATCCAGTTAGAGCCGCACAGTCCTGTTTAAGCAGCAGGGCCGGTTCTCCCGTAGCCCGGAACATGTACAGTAGAGAATGAGGAACAGGGACACACACACACACACACACACACACACACACACACACACACACACACACACACACACACACACACACACACACACACACACACACACACACACACACACACACACACACACACACACACACACACACACACACACACACACACACACACACTGTGTTCGAGGTTCAATGGCTGGTGGTTACGGAGGCTGAAGAATGAGGAACAACTCTGCCTTACATTTTTGACATGCTTAAGGTGTGTGTTTGTGTTCTTTACACAACTAAGGGAAGGCAATACAGGTGTTGAGGTGTGGTTTGATACAGGACACACCAAAAGTATGATTAAATCTTTTGGACTTCTTAAGTCAAAATCCGTCCTGGTTAAAAGCATACACAGTGAATGAACTCTTTCAGACCACTCATCCACTGCACGCTTGGAACGATTCTATAGGTTGTCTCAAACATTCACGGGTCCTCGTGAACATGTCCTGGCCGTATGTTGAGTGTGTGTTGTGTTCTTGCAGGCGGACGAGGAGAGGAACTACCACATCTTCTACCAGCTGTGTGCTTCGGCTCACCTGCCTGAACTCAAGGATCTGCGTCTGGGTAGGTCTTGCTCACGCTCACCCTGAACACCAGAAGACTACCGGCCTGCTCTCACAACCTGACCTGTACCATAACCCACTACCACCCTGCAGCCAGTACCTGACCCGTCCCACCAACCCACTACCACCCTGCAGCCAGTACCTGACCCGTCCCACCAACTCACTACCCGGCCTTCACTCAGAACCTGACCAGTTGCTGGTTCCTCTGAGCTAATGCATTATGTAATAACAAGCATTCTTTAACCTCTTAAACTCGAGGTTCCCCACATTTGGGAAGACCGTGATCTCTCTCGCAGCAAAAGGCTTACAACCCTGCCCTTATTATGTAGAAATAGTCATAGCAAATTAAGCATTAGAAACTCCGCTACAAGCACATATAAGTATTTTTTACACACACCAAACGCAACTCAAACACCAAGCATATTAATTAGACAAATTAGACAATTAAAAATAGGCTGGAGCTTAAAGGGGTAGTTCAGAATTTTGGTCATGGGGCCTGATTCCCAAGGTAGCCTTGGTGTTCTTTATTATTGGAGACAGTTTTCATCACATTTCATTCAGTCCTTCTAGTTGCAGAGTTTGCTCGGGCTAGGCTAGCGCATGGCAACAGGCAATACTAGCCTGCAAATAAAACGGTCGTACCTAGGGCTGGGTATCACGGCCAAGTTCCTGAATCGATTCGATTTCGATTCTGAAGGCTTTAAATCGATTAATCACGATTCGATTAGATTAGATTCGATTCAATCCGAATCGGTTCCATCTGCTCCTAGATTGAATGATAATTTTCTTAAGTTGTAAGGAAATATTCTTTATAGGCTATCAACTAAAACCAACCTTAGCACTCTTAGCAGTGCCTGGATCCGTGTTGTGGACATGAAGGAGTTATCGTGTAGGAGTCTGTTCTGGCTGACCAGACGCCATGTTCATATGCTCCCACTGTGGACACGCACCTGCTCATGCGGCTTACCGGCACACATGCACACATGCACACGAACTGATTCACACGCACACATGCACACACTAGCTCACTCTTGGCACTGTCACGTGAATTGACTCAGTTGACGTTCATCTTTTCGTTCCTTCTTTTCTCTCTAATCTCTCTCGGTTTGCCGCTCTTGTGTACATTATCTTCCTCAAGTCTTGTGATTTCCAGATTTAAGAATAAATGCAGGGGTTGTCTCTGTGAAACCGAAGGCTCTTGTTGCCGGGCAACAGGATCCACTTTATCCTGTTGAAATGACCAAATACTTGAATACGTGAATGCCTATAAAAACTTCCATCGTCCATTTATTTACCCGGCTGATCCATCTGTCCGTCCAAGCTGAAAGAAATAACATGTTACAGTCTCTGCAATGTGTGAGAAGCCATCAGAATCAAGTAACCACATTATGGACTCCTGTCCATTCTAAATGACTGGGCAGTGTGTGACCAGTGACTTGGCTGGGCTGGCTGGGGGGTGTGAGTGGGAGGGTTCAGACTCAGAGTGTCGATTTCTGTTAACAAAGAGGGAGGTTCGGGCTGGCATGCATTTATTATTTGTGGAATGTGTTATTGGATGTGATTGTCTTAACTTCGTAAAACGAAATCCCTATCGATGTCCTGGTTAACTAAAGCTTTTCAGGCATATCAATTGAATATATGTAATATGCTTTTTTATTTAAATGTTATATTTTTCTTACTTGTGAAATACTTTTAACGTCGGTTTTGTTCATAGATTTTTCGTGCTTTGGATATTTTTATTGACATGCCTGAAATAAATATAATCATTGAATCAATCAATGCTACGCGCTAGCTGAAATGCTACACATTGCGCCCGATGAGGCTCGCTGAGGGTTAGTTATAGGAAGGAGCGCTGGGTAGCAGCTAACGGCTAACGGCTAACGTTTCACACCTCGTTTTCTTCCCGCCTCTCCCGTCTCCCGGCAGGAAGTGCCAACGACTTCCTGTACACTCGGCAGGGCCGCAGCCCCGTCATCGAGGGCGTGGACGACACCAAGGAGCTGAGCACCACGCGACACGCCTTCACGCTGCTGGGTGAGACGCCGCACGCGCATGCACGCGCACACACAACCACGCCCCCACGCGCACACAACCACTCACACACAACCACTCACACGCAACCACTCACACGCAACCACTCACACGCAACCACTCACACGCATCCACAAACACACACGTGTTTGTGTGTGTGTGTGAGTTGGAGTCTTGGCTCTGATTGTCGCTTAGTGTGGGGGGGCTCAAGACGCGTGATTTCAATAGAGATGCGTCGATAAATCCATAAAATATTATACAAATATACGTGTGTGTGTGTGTGTGTGTGTGTGTGTGTGTGTGTGTGTGTGTGTGTGTGTGTGTGTGTGTGTGTGTGTGTGTGTGTGTGTGTGTGTGTGTGTGTGTGTGTGTGTGTGTGTGTGTGTGTGTTTAGGGGTGAACGAGTCCTACCAGATGGGGTTGTTCCAGGTCCTGGCTGCCATCCTGCACCTTGGAAACGTGGAGGTGAAGGACCGGGACTCTGACAGCAGCGTCATCCCGGTAAGCCCCGCCCTCCTCCACAACACTGGTCTACGATTGGTAGAGCCCCTAGGCAAAGAGCCAATAGAGGCTTGCTAGGTTTCTGTTCATGTGTTACTGCAAGTGGCTGTTCATGTGTTAACGTGACTGGCTGTTCATGTGTTAATGTGAGTTGCTGTTCATGTGTTAATGTGAGTGGCTGTTCATGAGAGTGGCTGTTTGTGTTATTGTGTTGTTCATGTGTTACTGTGAGTGACTGTTCATGTGTTAATGTATTGTTCATGTGTTAATGCTAGTGGCTGTTCATGTGTTAATGCTAGAGGCTGTTCATGTGTTAATGTATTGTTCATGTGTTCATGTGAGTGGCTGTCCAGGGTTTAATGCTAGTGGCTGTTATGTGAGTGGCTGTCCATGTGTTAATGCTCGCGGCTGTTCATGTGTGAGAATGAGAATTGCTTTTGTCCTGTGCGTCTTGTGTTGTGCGTCATGGTAAGGCATGACCTAGTGTTCTACATGTATACTAACTGATTATAACACCTGATAGGATGGTTTTATCACTGGTAAAACAAGGTCACCTCTAATGACCTACCGCAGACAAAGAACCTTACATTAACACAAACTGAGCCATTCCATGCACACCAGAGGCCTTGTAGACATTCAACCATTTTGATAAACCTATAGATATATTTGCAAAGATAGTTTAGCATTAGTTCACGTCATTGATTTTATTGGTTTAAGGTAGAACGAATGAAACGTTACTTAAGGAAAAGTGAGAAACTATCAGTCAGGAGGAAATATATCAGACAACACCACATTTGAGATTGTTGTTAATATTGCCCTGCTGATAATAACACAATATTCTTCACAGCTAAGTCTTGGTACGGTCATGGCTCAGCTCGACAGGTTCACCGGAGTAACGGTTTTAAACTCTCCACCTCAGCCCAACAACAGCCACCTGACGGCCTTCTGCGAGCTGGTGGGCGTGTCCTACCAGGACATGTCCCATTGGCTGTGCCACAGGAAGTTGCGGACGGCCACGGAGACCTACATCAAGACGGTGCCGCGGCTGCAGGCGGTGAACGCCCGCGACGCGCTCGCCAAGCACGTGTACGCCAAGCTGTTCAGCTGGATCGTGGAGCACGTCAACAAGGCGCTGGTCACCAACATCAAGCAGAGGTCCTTCATCGGCGTCCTGGACATCTACGGGTACGGCGGAGCAGAGCGTTGGATTATTATTATGTTAAATTATTATTATTATTATTATTTTTGAGATGATGATGATGATGATACATAGATTTCCTCAATGAGTGTCTCACCAGGTAGAACGCGTACTATTAAGGGACAGTCCTTACTGCAGCGACCCGGGTTTGATTACTGCCCGTGGTCCTTTGATGTCTTACCCTCTCTCCCATGCATTAATTTCTTACTCACTAAGTAATAAAAAGGATAAACCTTAAAGGCACCCAGTGCAACTTTATGTAAACATTCAATGAAAAATAAACATTCAATTTCTAGTCTTTTTTACACGTAGTAAGTTTCAATAACTCCATACCATTACATATCGACATTCAAGGAGCAAAGATGAGACGTCGTTGTGTGGTGAGAACTGATAGAAAATCGTAAACAACAACAATCGCCGGTGGGGAGAAGCCATTTTTCCATTGACTGGAAGCCTGCTTTATTTATTGTAGGTTACAAAAAATAAAGAAAATGGCGGCATTGTTGTTGTTATCGATTTTCTATCAGTTCTCACCACACAACGACGTCTCATCTTTGCTGCTTGAATGTCGGTATGTAATGGTATGGAGTTATTGAAACTTACTACGTGTAAAAAAGACTAGAAATTGAATGTTTATTTTTAAGCCTCGAAAGTTGCACTGGGTGCCTTTAAAATCTAATTAAAAAATATATATTGAGTGTCTACCCGATGTCGATGCCTGACCTCCGCTTTTTTCTCCCTCAACCGCTCCCACCACAGGTTTGAGACCTTTGAGATCAACAGCTTCGAGCAGTTCTGCATCAACTACGCCAACGAGAAGCTTCAGCAGCAGTTCAACATGGTCAGCAAACACTGTTGGAATATACACCTCTCACTTCTAACACTATTGTGTGTGAGGATTCTGTGTTGTTTTTATCTGGTCGCAAGGAATATTGGTGATATTTGCATACACCTCTCACTTTAACTCTTTTATGTGTCTGTGTGTCTGTGTGTGTGTGTGTGTGTGTGTGTGTGGTTTTATATATGTGTATGCCTGTTTGGTTATATATGCGTATTATTTTTTTATACTCGTGTGTTTTTATGTTTTTTTTTTTTGTGTGTTTTTTATGCGTGTCTGTGTTTTTTATGTGCGTGTGTGTGTTTGGTTTGTATATATGTGTGTGTTTGTTTTTTAATTATGTGTGTGTTTGTGCGTGCGCTCCCCCAGCATGTGTTTAAGCTGGAGCAGGAGGAGTACATGAGGGAGGAGATTCCGTGGACGCTGATCGACTTCTACGACAACCAGCCGTGCATCAACCTGATCGAGGCCAAGATGGGCGTCCTGGACCTGTTGGACGAGGAGTGCAAGGTTCACCTCACCCTCCTCAGCTCCCTAACCCCAACGCATGCTAATGCTAACGCACTCTAACAGATCTCTGACTACACTCTTGTGTACTGTTTGCAGTTTTTTTAGTGTTGTCTCCCTAGAAGGAAAGTAGGGGTCATCCATGATCCGCTTACATTATGTTTCCAATCCGATATTCCCTCGATGCCAAATGCTGTTTGGTGGAATGAATAAAACCAATTAGATTCTAAAAACAAGATGGGATAATGCTTTATCGATCCCAGGCGAGAGGTTCTGACGCTTGTCCACCCCCCCCCCCCCCCCCCAGATGCCAAAGGGTTCGGACGAGTCGTGGGCCCAGAAGCTGTACAACACCCACCTGAAGACCTGCTCGCTGTTCCAGAAGCCTCGCCTGTCCAACCGGGCCTTCATTATCCAGCACTTCGCTGACAAGGTCCGCCGCCACAGCCCAGCTGTCGCTCGCAGCTTAGATGAGACCCAGCGGAGGATGGGATTATCCCCGGGGGAGTTGATTCGCCGACAGTGGACTTGCCTTCCTTAAAATGGAAAACTAGTCTATGTGTGTGATGATATACACGTATAATGATATATTGCTATATTCCCCTATGCAGGCTAGTTTATGCATCAACTTAATTTAAATTAAATAAAAGTACTTAGTTGTTTAGCATCTTATCCTAGCTATCTTTGTTGTATAGGGGAATGGGTTAACCTAGCGATGGTTAGTGCTTGGCACTTGGTTCTATGAACATCCTTACTGTACTGACGGCGATATATTGTTGTTTCTCCTTCTTCTGACAAAAGTACTTACTGTAAGTCCCTTTGGATGAAAGCGTCTTAAATGTAATGTCAATTTACCATGAGTTAATCCATGCACTGTTAACCAAGTAGTTTTAACAGTAGTTAGTGAATTTAAATTTGAAGTAGGGAGCCTTTATGTGGTAATATGAGAGTTCAGCTTCATATGCATGGCTTGAAAAACACATGTTCTGCAACATCAACTCGATTTCTGCACCAAAGCATCTCAAATCTTAGATCTTTGACGTCATTGGTGTAAACTTTCCGCTGTGTTCCGCGTACGGAGGGGTCTTTAACGGCCCAGGGGGACAGTTCCCCTTTCAGAGGGTAACGGTGGATAAAGTCTCTCCTTGTTCCCAGGGTGGCCTCGTTAGTGCGTTAGTTTCCCTCAAAGAAAGACCATATTGTTTAGGATTGGTGTTAATTCGACTGAAAAATATATATAATAATGATTGCAATCGGTTGACTTTCTCAAGTCGTGCATGCACTTTACTGTGATTTCGTGCTATCATTTTCCACATCGTCTTTTATAAGTGGAAGTTGGACTTGAGTAGATCCGGACATCTGGAATTGAGAATCAATTTTGCATCGGGGAATGGTTTTGAATGAAGTGTCGATTTTGGATCTAATTGTGATCCCGAAGAATCTAAATCAGATGAAATCGAAGTGTGAGGTACCAAAAGATTTTTACTCTAGTACTCTTTTTCTACTAGTATTGTTATACATTAGCAGCACAAGTGTTCACATGAGGTCAGACTGGCTCAAGTGTGTGTGTGTGTACATTCACGTGTGTGAGGGTGTGCACATGTCCATGATCAAATGTGTGTGTGTGTTTGTGTGTGTGTGTGTGTGTGTGTGTTTTAACCCAGGTGGAGTACCAGTGCGAGGGTTTCCTAGAGAAGAACAAAGACACAGTGAATGAGGAGCAGATAAACGTGTTGAAGGCCAGCAAGGTGAGCGGTACACACACACACACACACACACACACACACACACACACACACACACACACACACACACACACACACACACACACACACACACACACACACACACACACACACACACACACACACACAGCCCTGGTGTTCACGGACCAGTGGGCATTTTACACGTGTGGTTGATTTCAGTTATTTAATCTGTGAAATAACTTGTACCTTGCAGAGCCTCAGAGCATGCAGCTCACAGGGAGATCAGCTGATGCGAGCGCACGCACGCACACATACGCAGAAATACTGTGCGTGTTAATAACCTGACGTCACTCTTTTTATTGCCACTTTTAAGTCTCATTCAGAGAAGTAGAAGTACCTTCCTACTTGGAATTAATGTGATGTCTTTTGGGCTGATCACATGGTTACCGGTCACATGGTCATAAGGTTTGTCTTCCACCCTGCACGGTTCACATGCTCCCTGCCCACCTCAGCCAATCAGCTCGTGACCCCAAAGTCATTCCATGATGCGCTCCAATCCAGCCTCATTGATAGTCTGCCTGATGTCATTTCCTGTCCATCTCAAACCAACTACCCCCTGGCTGTAGTTGGGTTTCCTGTTTTCGTTACTTTAGTGATGGTTCTGATGTGTTTGATTAGTGGTTTCATTATATTTTCTCATCCCTGCTCATCAACATGTCCATGTATCTTCTGTCTGTTGTCTCACCCGTTGTCCATGTATGTGTGTTTGGTGTTGACCCATCATGACAACCCTTCCCCAACAACAGAAGGTAACGGGGAACGCCTTCGCGGCCTCCTCCCCCCCCCCCCCCCCCCCCCGTATCGCTCTCCGTCTCTCCCTCCTCCTCCCCCCCCCCCCCCCCGTATCTCTCTCCGTCTCTCCCTCCCCCCTCCGGCTCCTCGACGCACTCTCTTCTTTTTTTTTCACCTCTGCCAGCACTCTTTTCACTGGTCTGACAGCTGCACTCTCGTGTGTGTGTGTGTGTGTGTGTGTGTGTGTGTGTGTGTGTGTGTGTGTGTGTGTGTGTGTGTGTGTGTGTGTGTGTGTGTGTGTGTGTGTGTGTGTGTGTGTGTGTGTGTGTGTGTGAAAGAGAGATGCACATGCAAGCGGTGGACTAGGGGATGAAAGGAAAAGTGAAAAGAAAGGAAGCTAGGGAAGAGGACAAAAGGAAGACGGCTTATTTTATTATGGCAGACGCTTTGAGCAAGATGCACTAAAAGAAAGTAGCTTATGAGCGAGCGAGAGAGAGGGAGCAAGAGACACAGCAAGAGAGAGAGATAGACTGAGAGGCCGGATGCACAAAGCTTTGTCTGGCTCTGACCGGTGAATAGCTAACGACCAACACAGTGCACGCCATTTCCTTGATCTCCATGACAACGCCTTGGTGATTCTAACAAACATATATGAAGGTGGATCATCGCCATATATGCTGATTGCTGTAACATCCTGTTACGTCTTTGTAACCCATTCAATTGCCATTTGAACATTAACCAATGCTGTGGTTTTTGGAAATTAACCGATCATTCAATCTAATCGAAAAAGTACTCACTCAATTAACTTGGAAGGAACCAACCGATGAAACAATTAAGAGTATCAATATAAAAGATGCATAGTGTGAAAGTACCTGTTTAAACAATGTAGCTGTGATGGCTGCGTTCTTGATGTCTGCAACGTATTGTTTGGTTTGCAACCTCGGTGCTTTACCGAGGTGTGTATGCAGCATGAAGGACGCATCGCTGCATGTCTGATGAACTGTGACTAGCATTAGCATTGACATAAAAACTACCATTTGATTAGGTTTGTTTGAGTTAATGTGAACATTTAGGGATGATTATAAAACCATCACGTCATCGTTTATAAATCCGTAAGAAGTCAAAGTAAAATGTGCAGAATATATAAATCCATTTCACATAGAGTCCACTGCTGCCCAGTGTTGAACTGTGTTTTGGGCTGCTGTTCCCAGTTCCCCCTGCTGGTGGAGCTGTTCCAGGACGGGGAGAAGGCGGTCAGTCCGACGGGCCAGCCGCAGGGCGCTGGGGGGCGCACCCGGCTCAGTGTCAAGCCCGACAAGGGCCGGACCTCCAGCAGGGAGCACAAGAAGACAGTGGGCTGCCAGGTGAGGGTCCCGGGGCGGCCCCGAGGGCCGGGGGACACGGAGCATCGTTCCTCTACACAGGGCCGGGTCGGAGGCTCCAGCAGGGGGACTCATGGAAGACAGACAGACAGACTGAACCTGGATACTAGCAAAGTTATTAAATTAACAATGCAGTCGATTCATTAAACTGATGGAAGACACTGACAGACAGAACCCAGATACCAGTGCTGTTCCTTTATACAGGGCCCGGCCCAGGGCCTCTACGAATTCTCTTCTTTGCATAGGAAATTTCCTTTCCTATGGAGATGACCCGGAAGTGCTTGGAGGAAAGGTGGTTTGAATTCTAAAAATGCTTAGGAAAGGAGCCTCGATGCTTCCTTTAACCCTCCTTTAGCATAGGTTACTCCTGAGCTCCCTTTGCGAAAGGAAAGGAGATGCTGGTATCCCTTTACACGGCAATATTTAAAGCAACATGCCGATGAAGTTTACAGACTCTACGCTAAGACGCGTGAGAGACACGGTAAAGCAGAAGAATAGAAGAAAATACAATTGATAATAATGGATACCAATTCCAGAAACATAATGATTTGAATATAAATGAATTCATTTATTGCTGGTTAGTAAGCACATAAAACACACCATAAGAAAAGGAAATGCCAACTTCACATTTAAGAAAGACTACTGGGGGCAGTTAATTTCAACATCAACATAAATTTAGCCTCTTTTTTTTCACATGTGAATTGGAATTCAACGTTTTCCACAAAAGGTCAAGGAAAGGAGGCATAAAGGTTAGGAGATTTGACTATTCGTAGAGGCCCCAGGTCTGAGTGTTCAGCAGGTGTACTCATGGGAAACAGACAAGTTCCTTTTACGCAGGGCCTTTTACATTTGTTAAATTAACAATGCAGTTGATTGGTTAAACTGGTGAAATGAAGACAGTCCAAACCTAGGTACCAGCCTACCTCCTTTATGGAGTGGAGGGTCTGAGTCTCCAGCTGTTTGACTCATGAAATAAAGACGGACTAATCCAGATGCTAGCAGTCCCTGTGACTGAAATGCAGCCTTCAGTTTGTTGACCTTGGCATCCCTCCTCTTTCTATAAGCGTCTTTTATGATTCTGGAATGTTATGCGAGCCTTTTTCATGAGCCTCGATGAGGATGAGGGTGACGATGAAGGTGTTAACGGGACTGCTTCCCTTCTGTAGTTCCGGAACTCTCTTCAGATGCTGATGGACACGCTGAACGCCACGACCCCCCACTACGTCCGCTGCATCAAGCCCAACGACTTCAAGCTGGCCTTCTCGTGAGTGTCACTCACCCTCGCACTCTTTAAAATAATAAATATATATATATATTTTTTTTTTTAAATGTCTGCATTGAGCCCTGCGTTAGAACCTCAACTGGTTGAGCGTGCTGCGGACACTGTCAGGGGTTAGGGCTGTGAATCCCACCGCCGCCACCCCTGCCAACAGCGTTCACTCGTGATGTTCATCACGACATCATAACGACACACCATGGTGTCACCATGGTGTCACCATGGTGACACCATGTCCGTCTGTCCTCCAGGTTCGACCCCATGCGGGCCGTCCAGCAGCTCCGCGCCTGTGGAGTCCTGGAGACCATCCGCATCTCTGCAGCCGGCTTCCCCTCCAGGTACGAGGTCCTTACTATACACTAGGACTAGTTATGGTAGAAGGTCCTAACTCTACACTAGGACTAGTTATGGTAGAAGGTCCTAACTCTACACTAGGACTAGTTATGGTAGAAGGTCCTAACTCTACACTAGGACTAGTTATGGTAGAAGGTCCTAACTCTACACTAGGACTAGTTATGGTAGAAGGTCCTAACTCTACACTAGGACTAGTTATGGTAGAAGGTCCTAACTCTACACTAGGACTAGTTATGGTAGAAGGTCCTAACTCTACACTAGGACTAGTTATGGTAGAAGGTCCTAACTCTACACTAGGACTAGTTATGGTAGAAGGTCCTTACTAATTACTAGGAGGAGTTATAGTGTGTGTGTGTGTGTGTGTGTGTGTGTGTGTGTGTGTGTGTGTGTGTGTGTGTGTGTGTGTGTGTGTGTGTGTGTGTGTGTGTGTGTGTGTGTGTGTGTGTGTGTGTGTGTGTGTGTTCCTCCCAGGTGGACCTACCAGGAGTTCTACAGCCGCTACCGGGTGCTGATGAAGCAGAAGGACGTTCTTCAGGACAAGCGGCTGACCTGCAGGAATGTTCTGGAATTCCTCGTTCAGGTCTGTGAAAACATCAGATCGACTGTACTTTTCGGTCGATAAATGATACACTCGGGGTGAAAAGAAAATCGACAAGGAAAAACTATTACTACCAGAATGGGGATACACGCTGTACGTTAAAAATACCCCGTATTATTTTCCCACTATTCATTTCTTCAAAACCAAATTTCAGCATCTTTCAAAAACGTCTGACTTCACACTGTTACGGATACGGAAGTAAAGGTTGAGGGCAAAAGAGCCGTTTTTAACACACTTATTGTGGGTTGGGGTGGGCGTGAAGACTCCCCCCTGGCTCGGACTTGGATTTCTCTAGTTTAGCAGGCGTAAAACATGTATACATCACCAGCATATTACAGTCTAAAGGCTCAGTTATAGTTCCACGTCGACGCAACGCAATGACCACGCAGACGCTTTGACGCAGTCGTGAACCTGTTTTGGTTCTGCGTCTGGTTTTGGTGAGCGGACCAATCACAGCCCTTGCTGCTGCCTCGCCTAGGACCCAACACACCCCTTTAACCCCTGAACCGCCCCCCCCCCACCAGGACCAGGACAAGTACCAGTTCGGTAAGACCAAGATCTTCTTCCGGGCGGGCCAGGTGGCCTACCTGGAGAAGCTGCGCTCGGACAAGCTGCGCGTGGCGTGCGTCCGCATCCAGAAGACCATCCGCTGCTGGCTGGCCCGCAAGAAGTTCCTCCGCCAGCGCCGCTCGGCCATCACCATCCAGAGGTTCACCCGGGGCTTCCAGGCCCGCTGGTGAGTGGCCCTCGGGACCTGTCAATCATAGTCCGTTGTGATTGTTGTCGTTTGGATCGTGAGGAAATTTCTGAAACAAGGTTGATTCAAAAGCGTGAATACCGCGCTGATGAAACACACACACACACACACACACACACACACACACACACACACACACACACACACACACACACACACACACACACACACACACACACACACACACACACACACACACACACACACACACGGGGGGGGGGGGGGGGGGGGGGGTACATGATGATGATTACAGTGGTGGTCGTCACACTGCATGGCAGCAGGTTATTTCCAAAGACACGTGGTGTTCAGCAGTGCAGCCAAGCTCAGATCAAGAGCAGGGATTCCACAGGGAAGATGAACCCATTGAGCTGCACAGCGCTATTACCACAACAACACACGAGACGAACACATTGCTCACTGATTTTCATGGGTGATGTTTAGTACATCATTGAAATGCCTGAAGATCATGTGAAAATATTAGTTTGTTATTCATTTTCTCCCCTGCCTTCTCCTCTCCTCCTCTCTCCCCTCTCCCCTCTCCCCTCCCCCCTTCTCTCTCCTCTCTCTCCTCCCCCCTCTTCTCTCCCCTCCCCCTTCTCTCTCCTCCCCCCTCCCCTCTCCTCCTCTCTCCTCTCCCCTCTCCTCCTCTCTCCTCTCCCACCTCCCCCCTCCTCTCTCCCCTCCCCCCTCCTCTCTCCCCTCCCCCCTTCTCTCTCCTCTCTCCCCTCCCCTCTCCTCCTCTCTCCTCTCTCCCCTCCCCTCTCCTCCTCTCTCCTCTCCCCTCCCCCCTCCCCCCTTCTCTCTCCTCCCCCCTTCTCTCTCCTCTCTCCCCTCCCCTCTCCTCCTCTCTCCTCTCTCCCCTCCCCCCTCCCCCCTTCTCTCTCCTCTCCTCACCTCTCTCCCCTCCCCCTTCTCTCTCCTCACCTCTCTCCCCTCCCCTCTCCTCCTCTCTCTCCTCCCCCCTCCTCCCCTCCCCCCTCCCCTCTCCCCAGCCTGGCCAAGTTCATGCGTCGCACCTCGGCAGCCACCACCATCCAGAAGTACCAGAGGATGTGTGTGGCCCGCCGGCGCTACAGACAGAAGCAGGCCGCCGCCCTGGCCATGCAGACCATCCTGAGGGCCTACATGGCCCGGCAGAAGTACCGAGCGGTAGGACCTAACACACACACACACACACACACACACACACACACACACACACACACACACACACACACACACACACTAACACATGCGCACGTACTACCTCACTCACTCACACACACAAGACTCCTATACTTATTCACACACACACAAAAGAATCACACACACACAGACACTCACTCAGACACACACGTCTCATATACTCATTCACACACGCATAAAATACTCACTAATCACACACAGACACTGACTCACTCACTCATTCACAAGCACACAGGACTCTCTCACACACAGACACTTACACTCACGAACACATGCAACACCTACCCCTCTTGCCCACTGCATCCGTCAACGGACGGACCCCATTGACTTTGATTAGGGCGGAGCCGCAATGCATTGTGGGTCCATCCGTTCCGTTGGATCTGTCGGCTCCGTCGAAAGTAGAACATTTTTCAACTTTTCCGGCAGCGACGGATCGTGAGGTAGTACATGCGCACGTACTACCTCACTCACTCACACACACAAGACTCCTATACTTATTCACACACACACAAAAGAATCACACACACACAGACACTCACTCAGACACACACGTCTCATATACTCATTCACACACGCATAAAATACTCACTAATCACACACAGACACTGACTCACTCACTCATTCACAAGCACACAGGACTCTCTCACACACAGACACTTACACTCACGAACACATGCAACACCTACCCCTCTTGCCCACTGCATCCGTCAACGGACGGACCCCATTGACTTTGATTAGGGCGGAGCCGCAATGCATTGTGGGTCCATCCGTTCCGTTGGATCTGTCGGCTCCGTCGAAAGTAGAACATTTTTCAACTTTTCCGGCAGCGACGGATCCGTCATCCAATCAGATCGCTTATGCTCGGTGCTTGGCTGACGTATGCCTCTCCAAAGACCACTCCCCCCTCCGTCAGCCACGCCTTCCGTCATCCGTTGACGGACGGTGCGGTGGGGTAGACGGCTTTAACGTCTCTCACTATAACACAGACACTCACTCACTCACACACACACACACTAACACATGCCTCCCCCACTCCCTCCCTCCCTCCCTCCCTCCCTCCCTCCCTCCCTCCCTCCCTCCCTCCCTCCCTCCCTCCCTCCCGCCGTCCCCCTCTCCCCGTCCCTCTGCCAGCTGCTACGGGAGAGCAAGGCGGTGGTGATCCAGAAGCACGCCCGCGGCCTGTTGGCGCGCCGCCGCTTCAAGCGCTGCCTGCGGGCCATCGTGTACCTGCAGTGCTGCCTGCGCCGGATGCGCGCCCGCTGGGAGCTGAAGAAGCTGAAGATCGAGGCGCGCTCCGTGGAGCACTTCAAGAAGCTCAACATCGGCATGGAGAACAAGATCATGCAGCTGCAGCGCCGCATCGACGAGCAGGTGAGGAGCGGCCGTGGGACGGGGGGGGGGGGGACGGGGGTTGAGGGAGGCATGGGTTCCACTCACGGCCGCACGACCTCCAGTCTGTGCAGAGTGCCATGTACCAGGCCAGCAAGAGACACACTGGTACGGCAGAGTACCAGAAAAGCCACACACTAGTACACACAATGTACACATTACACAGACCAGGATACACATTTAGAGCATTGACGGACAGTATTTGGGTGTTCATGAATATCAAAATAATCTCCCTGAATAATCCCTCTCGACGAGCTGGCTGTCGCCCTGCATGCTTGACTCCGCCGTTGGTGTGTGGATGGTTGAATGAATGGGTGAATGAATGGGTGAATGTCAGGCAATTTTGTAAAGCACACATATATATAAATAGAGTGGCGAAGTCACGCCCCTTCCGGTAGAGCCCATAGGGCCTATGAGATCGAAAAATATGAATGGGTTTCAATGGAGAGAGAAAGTAATTATTTTCTGGTTCAAGTCTTTATATGCCCTGGATTACACACATGTTGTTTGCGGATTTAAAAGGATAATTTTTCATGCTAAGAAAAAAAAATTGCGATGAAGTTTGATAATGTTAGGTTTTGTGTGAGGCCTTAGGATAACCGCATCTAAAGAGGGGAAAACCATTAGAAGTCGGGGCATGTTAAGAGTTTCAGTTATGCCGATGGGGAGATTGTCATCTTGTCCACGCCAGTCGCAGGGAGCGTGACGGCACATATGAGACGTGTAGTCTTTCTCATTGTGTTTTATCTACAGCCTTTAACTTAACAATTGCACAATAAACGGTCAAACTCTTGGCATGAAAAATTATCATTTAAATCCACATGATTCTCTCCACTGAAACCCATTCATATTTTTCGATCTCATAGGTCCCATGTGGGTCTACCAGAAGGGGCGTGACTTTGCCACTCTATGCAGTCCATTTACCATTACAAAAGCAAGGCTGATTAGCTGACCCTGCTAGTCTTTATGACGAGCGTTCTCTCACTCCTCTTCCTCCTCCCCCTCTTCCTCCCCAGAACAACAACCACCGGGCCACCGTGGACAAGCTGGCGACGCTGGAGGCGGGCCACGCGGCGGACAGCGAGCGCATGCGCGTCGAGGTGACGCGGCTCCGCGGCGTCGAGGAGGACGCGCGCAACAACGCCAACCGGGCCAACAGCCTGCAGGGGGAGCTGGAGAGGCTAAAGAAGGAGCTGGCCACCACGCAGAAGGAGAAGAAGACCATCGAGGACTGGGCCACCAAGTACCGCGACGAGATGGAGAAGGTGAGCGCTCGGCAGCCAATCGGATCCATCTCCGGCTCATCTCTGCCAACACCCGCAGCGAGATGGGCAGTTGTTAATTAGTTATAACATATATAATGACATAAATATTAGATGTTTAAAGGTGAAACATTATACCACCGGGTGCGAGTGTGATTGGCCGTTACAAGCTGTTTTGAAAATAGTGGGCGTATCCACCTAGATGTGTGACGAATAGATGAGCGACGTTTGCAACAGTCCTATTGGTAGGCGGGTAGACTGATCTATCCAGCACACATCTAGGTGGACATGCCCACTTGTGATGTCAGAAGAGGCAGATTTTCGAAACGGCTTGTAACGGCCAATCACACTCACACCTGGTGGTATAACATTGACCTTATATATTCATATATATTCTCTTAATACCACAAGACATCATTGCCGGTATGATATTGGATATAAGACTGTAACAATATATTCTCACATTTAAAATATTGATTTCTTCACATTGTGATGCAATTGACCTTCGATTCTCCTCAAAATGATTTGGATTAGTCTGTGTTCTTGTTACGTTTGACGTGCAACCCAGTCAGCCGTTCCCTCCTTTCTCTGAATGGTACAGTCCTTGGATGACCCCTCTCGGTGCTCTTAGGTTCATAAGACCCTCCCTGAGCTGACAGCCACATCAGCAGAGCTAGTTTCCCCTTCCACGGTGGTGTCCTTCCTCTAAATCCTCTCTCCCTCACCCTCTCATCTCTAAAATGGCTCCCATGTAAGTCCCCCCTTTTGGAGTCCCAGACAAGCTAGCCAGTTAGCCTAGCGTGAACCCTTAACCCCCAGACACTACTCTTCCTGAGGCTAAATCCAGAGCATCACATCCCTCAGCTCCTCCTAGATACAGACTCGAGCCTCTTACCATACACTCTTACACCAGGCGACAACAGCTGTTCCCCTGAACCGGGAGCCAGGGAGACGCTGGGGCTCAGGGGCCCGCCGTGGGCCCCACAGGGGCCCGTGTTGCCCTGGTTCAGGTGAGCTTAGGGAGCTAGCTAGAGTAGTGGAGCCGCGCGCACACAGTAGTGCTCTTGGTGCGTGAGTAGACGAGATGGATGAGTACAGTAGAGCAGTGTCCTAGAGAAAGCGTCGGTCTTCTTCTGTATTTGTTTGTGAATACAAGTGAGGTTCCAAATAAATAGTATATCCACAAGGGAGAAGTAGTATTTTCACAACCCTTCTGTTAATATCTGACCTACCGAGCTCGCTGTTAACCTGGGTAGCCAGTCCGTAACCTAAGTGTGTCCCCACGTGGTGTGCTGAACTTGAGTTATTGTTCCTAATCGTTCCCTGGGTGAGTGTAGTCTCTAACCTATCTAGGGGGTTAGGTGCGAGGTACACAGGTCCACAGCCACCGTAGGGGAACAGCTCGTGCGTTGATCAGTCTTTTCGTTCACCGTGTATATATCCCAAAAGTGTTCTCTCATTGAAGTCGCCGAGCAATGTGTGTCCATCAGGTCACTCTCTTTCACCCCGACTCTAATTTCCAGCCCCTCCACTCAGTGTCACAACCCTGAGTCTCTTGCCTACACAGCTATTGCTACTTAACTGTGATGAGCACCTCAACAGCGCCCCCTCTGTGTGACGTCAGTACTGACCCAAACCCTAAGCACATGCAACCCTACCGTAACACCTTCTCTCTGTGCTGTTTTAGGGTATTATAATATCTAAGTCAATGACTTAAGTGGTTCTTGGGACTCTAGGCTATGTGAAGGTTATTAAGCGGGCCCACCCCTTCCACCTCACACTTGCATACACTTGCAATAGCATCTGTCCATAAATTCCATTGCTGGAATACTTTAGTCTCTTTCATTTCCTGGATTTGATATCTAATAGGTCCTACTGCCTAATTCAACATCCATGTTGTTCCTTCCTCCCCTTAACTCATAATGCCTTTGATTTTGTGTGTGTGTGTGTGTGTGTGTGTGTGTGTGTGTGTGCGTGTGCGTGTGCATGCTCAGATGGTCTCCGAGCTGAAGTCTCAGAATGGATTGCTGAAGTCGGAGAAGGACGACTTGAACAGGATGATTCAGGAACAGCGTCAACAGATGACGGGTAACTTGGCACCATTGAACAAATTTGCCCAATCAGAGCAATCGTTACAACGCTGATGCGGGGGGAATTTCCTCCGGAAGCGGCCGATTGGTTGGCCCACTGCATTGCGCAGGGGGCCAGCAGCACTGGCGGTTGTCTTCCAAACCCCCTAGTACATCATAAACCGTACCGTCAGAACAGGAGCCCTCCGTATAGATGGTTTGTACGAATGGCTTGACATCAGCAGTATTCTCAAATTGCATAAGAAGAGGCAATGTTATGGTCCGGACTTATAGCCATTTTTTCTGAGCATGCTCAACGGTCTAACTTTAGCTTGTTATTTTACCTTTCACTGACTCCTATCGACTCCCGGTCGAGAAGCAGCGTTCTCGTAGTGTGATCCGATGCAGTGACCGGTCGGGTCCTAGGCTCTGTTGTACTCTAAAGGCTCAGGTATGGTTCCACGTCGACGCAACGCAATGACCACGCAGTCGCTTCGACGCAGACTTGAACCCGTTTTGGTTCTGCGTCTGGTGTCAGTGAGTGGACCAATCACAGCCTCTGCCGCTTCGTCGCAAGGTTTACAATTTTTTGGGAGGCGCTTGAGTCAGGCCCTTACGGTGGACGCCAGGAGGGTCAGCAAGGACCTAACGGGTCCGTAAGCCCCTTTTGCGGTGCGTCGACGTGGAGCCATAATCAGCCCTCAACCCTGCGGGACCGGCAGAATCTCTCGAGTCAGTCGGTCCTTTTCAGGCCGCGTTGACCTCCTGTTCCCGTCCCGTCCTGCGGGGCTTCTCATGCTCGTCTTTGTCCTCCTGCAGAGCAAATGGCGCGAGCGATAGCGGAGGAGACGCAGCAGCTGGAGACGGACCTGAACGAGGAGCGCTCCCGCTACCAGAACCTCCTGACGGAGCACCTGCGCCTCGAGGAGAAGCACGACGACCTCAAGGAGGAGATGGCTCTGTCCTCGGTAAGGGGAGGACCCCCTCATCATCAGGGGGAGGAGGGGGTGGCCCTCATCATCAGGGGGAGGAGGGGGTGGCCCTCATCATAAGGGGGAGGAGGGGGTGGCCCTCATCATAAGGGGGAGGAGGAGGTGGCCCCCTCATCATAAGGGTGAGGAGGAGGTGGCCCTCATCATAAGGGGGAGGAGGAGGTGGCCCTCATCATAAGGGGGAGGAGGAGGTGGCCCTCATCATAAGGGTGAGGAGGAGTCGTCTCCCTCCTCAGTAAGATCGGCTAAAGGCCATCAATAAAAGGGTCAGTGGACAGCCAATCAGTGGACAGCCAATCAGTGGACAGCCAATCAGCGAACAGCCAATCAGAGGCAAATATCTACACCAAGCTGTGGTATTTAGTATTTGTGGTTGAATAAATAGCTAAACCTTAATTTATACCACACAAGAGTAAAGACACAATATATATATAAAGGTTATAGGTCACACGTTTACGTCATGAGTGACTGCATTCGGAGGACCTGACATCGATTGGTCACTTTTTTTGGCTCCTCCCCCTTTCAGAACACCGGCAGGCCCGGCCACAGAAGAACAGACTCCACCCACAGCAGCAACGAATCAGAGTACACCTACAACTCCGAGTACGCCGAGGCGGACGAAGGATCCCGCGTCTCGGAGGTAGACGGCGGGCGGGCTCACATGGTAGGAGTGGGCGGGGTCACGTGGTACACGCTGGTGAAGGTGGATGCTGGAACGTCACAGGTCCCTTCCGATTGGCTGAAGCTTGTTTGAACCATGTGGGCTGTGGTTGTCGACCACAGGCGGTTCAAATAAGCTTCGACCATCATACCTGACATATCATACCAACAGGTGTGAGTGTGATTAGCCGTTACAAGTTGTTTTTGAAAATCTTCCTCTTCTGACATGACAAGTGGGTGTGTCCACCTAGATGTGTGCTTGATAGATCAGTCTACCAGCCTACCCAGTGGACTGTAGAAAACGTTGCTCATCTGTCAGAAGAGGCAGATTTTCAAAAGCGGCTTGTAACAGCTAATCCCACTCTATGATACGTCACCTTTTAAAATAACATTGTGAATTCCCAAAGAAAAAATCATAAAATAAATGCATATCAATGAAGACCGTTGTGCATCTAGTGGGCTGTGTTTGATGATGCGTGTCTGCTACCGGTGTCCAGGACTCGGGCCGTGGCATGGACACCAACCTGACCCTGAAGCTGCAGAAGCGCCTGGGGGAGCTGGAGCAGGACAAGCAGCAGCTCCGCGACGAGCTGGAGAACAAGGAGGAGCTGTTCCAGCGGGCTAGAGCCCGGGTACGGACACTCACTGCTAAACACACCGCCACTGGAGAGTACCTTGGAACAGGACAAGTACATACTGGTTCTCCCACTGGTACACACACTGGTACTGCAGAGTACCATGGAACGGGACAACTGCACACTAGTACTCCCACTGGTACACACTGGTACTGCAGAGTACCATGTACCAGGACAGATACACACAAGTACACAGACACTAGTACTGCAAAGTACCAAGGACCAGGACAGATACACACTGGTACTGCAGTGTACCATGAACCAGGACAGATACACACTAATATGCACACTGGCAATGCAGAGTACCATGTAACAGGACAGCTTCACACTACAACACAGACTACACATTAGTAATGCAGTACCATACTCGAGTGATACACACTTTTACTGCAATATCAAACTCGATATGTGCATTAAATGTGTACTGGCACACAGTACTACTGCAGTACTGGGCTGGATCCACGTTCAGAGCCTGGACAGAATCAAACTTGCACAACAATTCTAGGATGGGAGTCATGCTCTGAAAAATCTCGATATTGATTTATAAGCAGTGCTGATACTCTTTAGAAGAGAAAGTTCCTCATGCACGTAGGTCCATTTTGTTCTTCCCCTTTCCAGGACGACGTGGAGCATAAGAAGGCTCGCGGAGCCGAGCTGGAGTACGAATCCCTTAAGGTGAGACGAGGAACAAGCTCAGAGTTCAGCCAATGGGGGGGGACATGGAGCTGGAGGGGAAACCGAGCACTGAGTGGGACACACGGGCATGATTACATAGCAGTATCCCATCACATGGGATTATGCTTGTGGTGTCGACCTTTGTCTCCCCTTGCCCAATGTTCTGCTGAACAGACTCCACACAGCAACCACGTCGATGTGTGATTTTATACCTCGGCTTTGCCCCAGGGATCTCCGATGAGTTGCCTGCATGTCACCAATACGTTTAAAAGCCTTTATATTACTGTTAGCTGTGATTTTATATAATATTTAAAAAAGTGTTCCTTAATTACGGTGATTCTGAGACATTGTTGTTGGCTGATGCTAGCTGCCTTTGCCAGGGCACCTTTGAAAAAACAGATTTTCTCTGGTTAAAGAGGATATGATGACCTTCCATTCAACCATCTCCTCCTCCTCCTCCTCCTCCTCCTCCTCCTCCTCATGCTCCTCCTTATCCTGCTGTTCTTCCTCCTCCTCCTCTCAATGCTCCTTCTGTTTCTCCTCCTCCTCATGCCCCTGCTGTTCCTCATGCTCCTCCTCCTCCTCATGCTCCTCCTCCTTCTGTTCCTCCTCCTTCTGTTTCTCCTCCTCCTCCTCCTTCTGTTTCTCCTCGTCCTCCCCCTCCTCCTCCTCCTCTCAATGCTCCTTCTGTTTCTCGTCCTCCTCATGCCCCTGCTGTTCCTCCTCCTCCTCCTCCTCCTCCTCCTCCTCAGCGCCAGGAGCTAGAGTCGGAGAACAAGAAGCTGAAGCACAACCTGGCGGAGATGAGGCAGAGCCTCCTGGGTAACCAGGCCACGGGGGCCGGGGCCCCGGGCTCCCCGGCCTACAAGGTGCTTCTGGATCAGCTCAACTCCTCCTCCGAGGAGCTGGACGTCCGTAAGGAGGAGGTGCTGATCCTGCGCTCCCAGCTGGTCAGCCAGAAGGAGGCCACGCATCACAAGGTACCTACATGGTGCCTCCTCCTTGTTCCAGCTCCGAGCTCCTTGTTCCAGCTCCTAGCTCCTTGTTCTAGCTCCTAGCTCCTTGTTCTAGCTCCTAGCTCCTTGTTTTAGCTCCTTGTTTTAGCTCCTAGCTCCTTGTTCTAGCTCCTAGCTCCTTGTTCTAGCACCTAGCTCCTTGTTCTAGCTCCTAGCTCCTTGTTTTAGCTCCTAGCTCCTTGTTCTAGCTCCTAGCTCCTTGTTTTAGCGACTTGTGCATGTTCCTTGCGTCGGTTCCTTGCCTCACCTCCTTATGTCACTTCCTTGTTTCTCCTCCTTGTTTTAATATGGTGTGGTGATACAGTAGACAGAGGATTTCATGAAGCTGGTGTCCCGGGTTGGACACTGGCCCCTTCACATCTGCCCCTGCTGTAGACTAGAAAGTACTTAGACTTGATATTGACAACGATTTTAGTTAACTTGGTTGATTGGTAAATTTTTGGGCAGAATTTACTTTTTAGTGTAACTACTACACTAAGTACTTCTTCTCCTAACCCAAGATAAATTAAGGGAAGTGAAAAGTAGCTCGGTAGTCTAACTACTTCCCTCTCTGCACATGTGATGTGAAAGGTCAAATGTGCAAAGCCCTCTGTGTTTCTGTTTCCCATCTTTTTTTTTGTCTTGTCTCCACTCTCCCTCTCACTCCCTCCCGCTCTCTCTCTCCTGCCACGCATCCCGTCAGGATGAGAAGGTACGCCTCCCCACAGCCATCACACATGTCCCATCACTGCCTGTGCTCCCTCTTGCTAAGGTAGTGTGTTGGATATTAGCTACGAGCTCGCCGGTTAAACTGCAGTCCTTTGACCCTCGAGCATAGTCGATAGTAAAACGTTTTTCTTCCTCTTTATTGAGGGATTAAAGATACCAGAGCGAAATCCAACGTAGTTTGGGTGTAAAACTACGGATAGTTTTGGTGTGGTTTTTTTTCCAGGGTGAATTTGAAAGCTTACATGTTGTTGTAAGGATACTGATAGTTAAGTGACATGATTTAAATTGCTTTACACTAATTATTTTATTAGCAAAGGTGAAGTCTTGGGAGTAGTTTATAATCCCACTCAAACCGGTATGGTTTCATCATGGATGTAATACAGGAATACATCCTCTTAGATCACCTTTATTTCAACCGGAGATGTGACCCGGCCCTTTTGAACACGTCGGTAGAGTTTAACACGTGCATTAGCATTGATAATGCATTGGTAAAGGAAGCATAAGATGGTTAATGTTACAGTCATGGGAGAGATTAAACTGCCTGCAGACAGCAGAGTGTGTATAGACTGTATGCTGGATGTTCACATAAGTGCATTGAGACATGCATAATAATGAGCATGTTTCCATTGATAAACATCAGGAAAAGCTCTGTTCATGGCATTTTCCACCGAAATGTGTGTTTGAGATTATCTGACATATTCGATTATCCGAATTTAGAAAAAACAATTTTTACACTTCTTGCTTCGTAATACTTTGATTTATTCCCTGAGCATTTGTTTCTTTTGCTTTTACCGAGCTGTTATATAACCACGTGGGGAATTTTTACAGACGTTGGTTAAATAATTATATCCTTCAGTTTGAATACGTCGTCAGGCTTGTGTGCGTGTAAGAGCAATATAAAGGCAGTTCCACGAAGATATGGGAACAAACCCAGTCGATAAGGCACTTGTTTCAAAGCAGGGCTACTGCGTAGGCAGGCACTTTTGTCTACTTTTGAAGTAAGTGTAATTGTTAGAAGAGTGAACCCGCTCTGAGTTGGAGTTCCGCGTGGAGCCGGCGGGTCGTTGTTCTCTTTGTTCTAGAAGCACTGAAGTACGCAATAAAGCGATGATTCTAGAGGTTTTGCGATGAATCAGAATCAGTCGCATATATTAATACATTCTTATTGTACACAAGATGAAAAACAGCCACATAGCAGCAACAATACAATGTAAAGTAAATGGATAAGTAAAAATACTAAATACTAAATACTAATAAATAGTTAAATAGTTAAAAAATTAAGCAAAATGTAAGATGAAGATGAGTACGCCCTCAGCCGGTTTATGCCGTCGAGTAATATGCGTTTAACCAATATTTCTTTGGTCATTTTGTAGAAGGAACAAATCTGGCTTTTTTTAAGGCTATGCATGTATCCGATTTATGCGTTTATCCAACATTAGTCGTAGTATTTGTGTGAGTTGTTGATGGCATGTTTGTACTGCATTATAAACCCGCCTGCTCTACGTTGGCGTTCCTTGCGGCTATGCAGTAGTCGTAAATATGACCCATCAATGGTCCTCTCAAACACCTCTGGTTGGCACTCATCATTTCCTGATTTCATGTTTGTTTTTTTCCCTCCCTCTCCTCTCTTTCTCTCCCCTATCCCTCCCTCTCTAGGAGACCATGACAGAACCTACTCACCATGTGGTGGATGTGTCCAAGCTGAAAGACACTGACGAAATCAAACAGGCTTACGTTGGCCTCAAAGATACGAACAGGTGCTGTAGTACTGTATTATCAGCTGTGCCCACTACATCCTATTACATAGGGATTTATTACTATAGTTATGCTAAAGCAAGCAAGGAGGGCAACATTGCTATGGCTATGCTTTAGTTACCATAGCGGGCTATATTGCTATAGCCATACTTTATTTAGCATAGAGGGCTATATGGCTATCGCTACACTATATTTAGAATAGAGGTATATTTAGCATGCTATATTTAGCATCAAGTGCTTTAATGCTATAGCTCTGCTATATTTAAAATTCTGGGCTATACTGCTAAAGCTATGCTTTATTTAGCATAGAGGGCTGTATTGCTATAGCTCTGCTTGAGTTTATCACAGAGGGCTATATTGCTATCGCTATGCTTTATTTAGCATAGAGGGCTATACTGCTATAGCTATGCTATATTCATCACTGTGGGGTGGGGGGGGGGGGGGGGGTGTAACTGCTATCTCTCTGCTAGGTTTAGCATTGAGGGCCGTATTGATATATCTATGCTATCCTTAGCTTAGAGGTCCGAGCCAGACGCTCCAGAAGCAACCTGCTGTCACCTGTCTCATATGCTCTGGTGGTGCTGTCTCGGCTGTGATGACCTAACGTGTGTCAGTGTGTGTGTCTGTGAGCGTCGGTGAAGCCCTGTCTCTGCCCTGTGCTGCAGATCCCCCAGGTTCATGCGTGGGCCGATGGAGGCCAATGAGCTCCTGAGTAGGCTGAGGTAACCAATCAGCAGCAGCAGCCGCTACCGAGGCCCCCGCCCAGAGACCGAGTCGGCCCGTGCATGGCCTGGCTGAGCGGGAACGGTTCTGCACGGCGGCTGCGGTTGTTGAGCTGCCCGCTAACACAGTCAGTTAGCTAGCACAGTCCGCTAGCCATGCAGTTAGCTAGCATTGCTAGCCAGCATGTGGAAAGTGTTGTGCTAGGCTAGGGGAGCCTGTGTGGCTAGGCTAACGGCGCTAACAGCATGCTGAAGCATCACCGAGACTTGGCCTTGCCCCCTGGGTTGTGTGGGTGCTAAATATGACAGTATATTTGGAGCTGAGATGATGGATGGCTAGATTGTCTGTCTGGATATTTATAAAATGATACGTGTTAGCATTTTTAAATTGCAGCACGAGTAATGCATCAGGCTGGGCCCGGTGGTTCATCGGGTAGAGCGCCTGCCATTGAGGCCCGGTCCTGACCGCAGCGACGCGGGTTTGATTCCTGCCCGTGGCCCTTTGCTGCATGTCTTCCCCTCTCTCTCCCATACCTTCCCGTCTTACTTACTCTACAATGAAAAAGGTTAAAACCTTTAAAAAAACAAGAAGGGTAATGCATCAGGCTGAAACGTGATGAGCTTCCCTGTAGCATGCAGCAGTAGTGCAGGTGCCATAGGGAGACAGCGCTGGTTTATCAGTCTACCTGCGGAGGGCAGCCCTGCATGGGCTCTTTGGAATGAAGCCCGCATGCTTCAGGGTGTTGATGAGACGCTGATGCCCCACTCCTCCAACGCTCAAATCGTTAGTTGACCTGCTTTTGATCTGAATCTCATTTCCTCCTGGGTGTATATGTTGTTATCACGTTGTCATTTAATGATGGTATTATTCATATTTATAAGGAGCTTCCTTTTCAAATACAGCGGCGAACAAAATTCCCGTTCTCCTAATGAACTGAGCATCCTCGTTGATGCAGTGCTGCTAGCAGCCGGAACAGACCAGCCTCCACACACACAGAGTTAGCAATACACCAGAGCCTAAAAAGCACCTTTCATAGAACATAGTGAATACACCTATTTAGCACACGACTTGATCACTTAAGAGGCACTTAGTGTCTTTTTGTCTTGTGTTTTACTCTCTCCTCTCTTTCTGTCTCACAACGAGCGTTCCGTTTCATATTTTAGAAAAACGATGATCAACAGGAATCAGCAGTCTACGATTTAATTGTAAATACTATTCGTCCCATCCGGGTTCTGTAGTTCATCAGTCACATATACAGCATCGCTCCCCTCAGTGTTTCTCCATATACACGAGTCTGTTTGGAAGGTGAGGAGTGACAGCAGAGCTCCTGATTGGCTGGGAGTTGGGTCAGCCGTGTCTGCAGAGCGTGATGCAGAGCTCCCCAGTGTCCAGTGGGCCGTGGAAGACGTTGTCTCCCCTCGAGCCTCTCTCCCTTCATTTCTTTACTCGTAGCAGTCCCCTGACTTGTCTCTTTTAGTCATTCTGTCACACCCTGAAAACTCAACATTCCCTAACCTTGACCAACTCTCTCCTCTCTCCCCTTCCTCTTCTTTTCCCGCTCTCCCTCCCCTCCGTCGCAGGCTGCTGGAGAGCCAGTTGCAGGCGCAGCGGCGTAGCTATGACAACGAGACGGAGGGGCTGCGCAGCGAGCTGCAGAACGTCAAGGAGGAAAACAACCGGCAGCAGCAGCTGCTGGCCCAGAACCTGCAGCTGCCTCCGGAGGCTCGCATCGAAGCCAGCCTGCAGCACGAGATCACCAGGCTCACCAACGAGAACCTGGTACGCACACGCACACACGTACACACATTCACGTACAGGTGCACGTACGTCAATTGAAACCTCCAGGCAACAGTCATGCTTTAAACAAATGCAGGGAAGTTGAAGCGTTCGGTCCAACCAGAGTTACGTGTGTGATGTATAACAAAATCCTCCTCATGATCACAGTCGTCATGTACGTTGTAACACATTTATCTGGCGAGTATTCATCTGTCAAACATCCATGTATCCATCTCTCACATGTACACATGCATCACATCCATGTACCTCTCACATATCCACTTTAACACATCCATGTATCGCTCTAATATCCACCTGTAAAGAAATCCATGTATCTCTTAACATATCCACCTGTACATTAATCCCTAGCCATCTGTCAAATCATCTGTAACAAGTCATCGCTCTACACAGCCATTGGTAGCTTAGCCGTGTGTAACGTGGATGATGTCACCTGACAGGAGATCTTGACCGACAACCAAGACCCCACAGCATCCCGAGAGGCGCGGGTCACCATTTTGCGACGGATGGTTGTATGTAGAGCATCAGAGTGTGCCAAAGTTGCAGCTGAGAATGAGTGCTGTGGCATGTGTGTGTGTGTGTGTGTGTGTGTGTGTGTGTTGGAGCTAACGCGTGCGTTTACTAACCCAGCTGAAGCTGCTCCTCTTCTCCTCTCTTCTCCTAACAGAGAGCAGGCTGAGCGATCACATCTCCATCCTCTCCTGATCAAAACAATGATGCTTTCTTTGTTCAAAATATATTTATGTATATATATTTATGTATATCACAGGCACATTTTCCTAAGAAAGATAATGAGGAAGTTTAACAGCTTCATTATTCTCTTGATAATACAAACCCTTAAATCACCAAAACAAAGCGATTGGAGCTTTCTAACAGAAAGTGTTGCAGTGTCCTCCTCGGGCCACCTGGGGGCAGCAAACCCAACGAATCTGTGCTGCTTGTTTGCTCTTTGTAATCCTTCCCTTTGTCATTAATTCCTCGTTCTTCTTCCTCTCTCTCTCTCTCCATTCATCCCTTGGCTCTTTCCTTGCGTTCATTTTGTTTGTTTATCATTTTGTGGTTCACCATCTCTATCCATCCATGTTGTATTCCCTTCACCCGCTCCTTCCTCCTCCACCCCCCCCAGGATCTGATGGAGCAGTTGGAGAAGCAGGATAAAACCATCCGGAAGCTCAAGAAGCAGCTGAAGGTTTACTCCAAGCGGATCGGGGAGATGGGAGGTGAGTCTCTCTCCGTCCCTCCTGGTGCTCCCTGTGTCTCTGTCTCTCCCTGTGTGTCTCTCTGTGTCACCCTGTGTGTCTCTCTGTCACTCCCTCTGTGTCTCTCTGTGTCTCCCTCTGTGTCTCTCTGTGTCTCCCTCTGTGTCTCTCTGTGTCTCCCTGTGTCTCTCTGTCTCTCCCTGTGTGTCTCTCTGTGTCTCCCTGTGTGTCTCTCTGTCACTCCCTCTGTGTCTCTCTGTGTCTCCCTGTGTGTCTCTCTGTGTCTCCCTGTGTGTCTCTGTGTGTCTCTCTGTCTCCCTGTGTGTCTCTCTGTGTCTCCCTGTGTGTCTCTCTGTGTCTCCCTGTGTTTCTCTCTGTGTCTCCCTGTGTGTCTCCCTGTGTGTCTCTCTGTGTCTCCCTGTGTGTCTCTCTGTCACTCCCTGTGTGTCTCTCTTTAACTTCCTGTCTCCCCCTGTGTCCCCCTCTGTCTTCCTGTGTCTCCTTTTCTCTCCCTGTCTCCCCCGGTACCTCCCTGTGTCTCCCTGTTGCTCCTTTTCTCCCCCTCTGTCTCCCTGTGACTCCCTGTGTCTCCCTGTCTCCCCCTGTGTCTCCCTGTGTCCGGTAGGGATTAGGAATAAAGGGGGTCCCTTCTTGGTGATCAGGGTTCCTTCTACATATAAAGACATTTGGTGTGCTGCTCAAAATGATTTCTGACAACCAAAGGAAAATGAACACATGAAGACATAAAGTGTGTGTGTGTGTGTGTGTGTCTGTGTGTCCGTCCAGTGGGGCAGACAGAGGGCCAGACCTCCCCAGGCCAGATGGTGGATGAGCCGGTCCGAGCAGTCAGCATCCCCCGCAGGGAGAAGGACTTCCAGGGAATGCTGGAGTACAAGAGGCAGGATGAGCTGAAGCTGGTCAAGAACCTCATCCTAGGTCAGAGGTCACGCTGCTACGATAAACACACGCTGTTATGCTGAACCCTGGGGGTTTATCCGTAGATAGTCAAGAGGAGATATTCTTAGGATAAACGTTGGAAATGTATAGGGCCACAGAATTGGAATCGGAAAGGGGTATTAGAAATGTTACTGCAAAGCTTTGATAGGGTTCTCTTAAACTAGTGTCACTAACTAGTGACAAAAAAAATGAGGTAAGTTGGAAGTAAAATGGCAATTGTGGAATCAAGGCAAGGCAACTTTATTTATATAGCAGTTTTCATACACAAGGCAGACTCAAAGTGCTTCACATATAAACATTGTCATAAAATAAAATAATAGATAAGTATAAGAAAACATATGCAAAGAAATGAGTAAAATATAAAGTTAAAAAGGCTTTTTGGTATTAAAATAGAAAATAAAGGCAAAGTTAAAAAAGCTTTTTAGAAAGTGCAATGTATTTAAGATTTAGCAGAAAGCTAAAGCAAACATAAAAGTCTTCAGTCTTGTTTTAAAGGTGCTCAGAGTTGGGGCAAGTCTTAAATCCTCAGGGAGTTTATTCCAGCTTTTGTTGCATAGTAACTAAATCCTGCTTTGCTTTCCCATGTTTCGTGTTTACTCTGGGGATAATGAACAGATTGGTCTCAGAGGATCTTAGTGGTCTAGAAGGCTTATGCGGTGGAAGCATATCAGTTAAATATTTTGGGCCTAAACCATGTAGGGATTTATAGGTTAGCTACATGATTTTAAAATCAATTCTCTGACCTACAGGAAGCCAATGTAACGATTTAAGAATTGGTGTAATGTGTTCAAGTGCTTTTTCCTATTTGGTGGTGGAATAAACGTCCACCAACATAGGTACGTTCTGAAATACGTATCAGAACGTATTATATACGTTCTGATACATCTGTTACGTCATATACATTGTTAACCTAATCTTTGTTTGGGCGCCCCGGTGGTTTACCGGGTAGAGCATGTACCATTATGGTCCAGTCCTTACCGGAGCGACCCGGGTTCAATTCCTGCCCGAGGTACTTTGATGCATAATCCAATGCATAGTCTGGAGAGGAGCAACACATTTCTCCCTGCTTCCGGTCCGCTTTTACGGGAGCCAATCACCAAGCTGGCTTTCCTCCCTGGTGCGCTATTGGCCGGTTTAACACAATGACGACAGGGAAGCAAAGGCAAGCAGCCAATTGCGTACAGCGTCATTTTGACAATGCCGGTTGGTCCCGCCTCTTTTGAGCTCGGTCTGGCAGTAACCAAGGTGCTGCAGACGCTGACCCGGCTCTGACCGGTTCTGACCCGTTCTCTCTCCGCCTCCAGAGCTGAAGCCGCGGGGCGTGGCCGTGAACCTGATCCCAGGGCTGCCCGCCTACATCCTGTTCATGTGTCTGCGGCACGCCGACTACGTCAACGACGACGAGAAGGTCCGCACGCTGCTGGCCTCCACCATCAACTGCATCAAGAAGATCCTCAAGGTGGGTGGGGGCGGGGCTGATGGTGTGTGTAGGTGTGGTTGTGTGTGGGGGGGGTTGTGGCTGTGGTTGGGTGTATGTATGGGGGGAGGTTGTTTGTGGGTGTGTGGGTGTGTGTTTGTGTAGGTGTGTTTCTGTGTGTTGTGTTGGGTATCGTTTGGTGCATTTTGTTGTATTCTGAGTGAAACGGCCTTCTTGCCGTCTTTTCTATAAACTATTTAATTATATTACAATTAGGATTTCTAAATATATTAAATGAAGACCTGAATTAACGTAGCGCCAGTCAGTGATGGATGAGAGGGGATCTTTCAGCATTTTATTTGCTATCATGAAGAGTGAATTTATACACTTGATAGTTATCAATATGCCCAGCATTGTGGATGTTATTTGTGGTTGTGATGTGAGGGCTGTGGGTTCGAACTTTGGACTTTGTTTGAGGGTAAATGGAACGACCCGAGCAGCGGTTGCCGGCGTTGGGTAACGCAGTGTTTTGCTGTTTTTTATAATATTCTTGATTTCAGTAAAAACGTGTTTTATTTTATTCTATTTCTATTTTTATTCTATTGTATTGTATTCATTTTCTGTTAAGCACAGTTAATACCGAGTATGTCACACAAACATTTCACTACAAATCCTGTATTATGTATTGAATCTTAAATCTTTGTCCTTCAGAAACGGGGCGATGACTTTGAGACGGTTTCCTTCTGGTTGGCCAACACCTGCCGCTTCCTGCACTGCCTCAAACAGTACAGCGGAGATGAGGTGACACACACACACACACACACACACACACACACACACACACACACACACACACACACATCAAAAGTCTCCACAATAACGTGTGCTTCTGTCATGTTTGTAGGAAGTACCTCCCTACTTTGCATTAATGTGACTGTCTGTCTGTGTGTGTGTCTGTCTCCAGGTCTTCATGAAACACAACAGCGCGAGGCAGAATGAACACTGCCTGTCTAACTTCGACCTGGCCGAGTACCGACAGGTGATCAGCGACCTGGCCATCCAGATCTACCAGCAGCTCATCAAGTGCATGGAGAACATCCTACAGGCCATGATCGGTCAGTATTCTTATCTTTATTGAGAGACTTGAGGTCCAAATATAACACACCGTATACAGACGAACAAAAAATAAATTACACATAACACAGAATGGATACAGATTTTGGTTTCAATATTTCCAGAGGCTGGAGGAATATCTTGTCTCACTTAGGTTAGGGTCCGTCAAAGACCATATAATGCCATTCCTGGTCTGACCTAGGGTTGTGCGATTAATCAAAAGATATACTTTACAGATTAAATGTTTTATAAAAAATAGAAAAAGATTTAAGGGGTTATTTCAAAGTTGTTAATTACAAACTGTTTCTTCAGAGAGAAAGGCTTACATGTGATAATAACGTATGTCTGTATGTATTGTTTTGTGCATCTGTGTGTTTGTGTTGTACATCTGTGTGTGTGTGTGTGTGTGTGTGTGTGTGTTGTGCATCTGTGTGCATCCGTGTGTGTGTGTGTGTGTTTTGTGTCGGTCCGAGTGTGTGTATGTGTGTGTGTTGTGCGTTGGTCTGTCGGTCTGTTGGTCTGTCTGTGTGTCCGTGTGTGTGTTGTGCTTCTTTGTGAGTCTGTCTGTCGGCCTGTCTGCGTGTTGTGCGTCCGCGTCTGTCCGTCTGTATCCGTCCCCGTCCCCCCCCCCGTCCCCCCCCAGTGTCCGGCATGCTGGAGCACGAGACCATCCAGGGCGTGTCGGGGGTGAAGCCCACCGGCCTCCGCAAGCGCACCTCCAGCATCGCGGACGAGGGCATGTACACGCTGGAGTCCATCCTGCGGCAGCTGGGCGCCTTCCACTCCACCATGTGCCAGCACGGCACCGACCCCGAGCTCATCAAGCAGGTGGTCAAGCAGCAGTTCTACATCATCGGCGCCGTCACCCTCAACAACCTGCTGCTGCGCAAGGACATGTGCTCCTGGAGCAAGGGCATGCAGATCAGGTACTGGGAGGGCGTGGTGTGGGGAGGGGGGGTGGGTGGGTGGGTGGGTGGGTGGGTGGGTTGGGGTTAATGTGGGTGCATGTGTTTGAAGTTTAGTGTGTTGTGTGTTGGGTTAGTATGTATGTGTGTCTGAGTTTTGGCCAGCCTCTTATTGTCGCTTAATGTGGGCGAGGAGGGGGGGCGCCCAAGACACAGGATTTCAATAGAGAGGTGTTGATAAATCCATCAAATATTATACAAATATACCTCACGGAACGTGTGTGTCTGTGTCTGTGCGTGTGTGTCTGTGTCTGTGTGTGTGTCTGTGTGTGTGTCTGTGTCTGTGTGTGTGTGTCTGTGTGTCTGTGTGTGTGTGTGTGTGTGTGTGTTTGTGTCTCTGTGTGTGTGTGTGTGTGTGTGTGTGTGTGTGTGTGTGTGTGTGTGTGTGTGTGTGTGTGTGTGTGTGTGTGCCCCCGTCCAGGTACAACGTGAGCCAGCTGGAGGAGTGGCTGCGGGACAAGAACCTGATGGTGTGCGGGGCCAAGGAGACCCTGGAGCCGCTGATCCAGGCCGCCCAGCTGCTGCAGGTCAAGAAGAAGACGGACGAGGACGCCGAGGCCATCTGCTCCATGTGCCACGCCCTCACCACCGCCCAGGTAGCCCCCGCACAACCACAGTACCCCGCCGCACACGGGACGCTGCACAACTACACACAGAACGCTACACAACTACCCACAGAACGCTACACAACTACACACAGAACGATACTCACAGAACGCTACACAACTACACACAGAACGCTACACACAGAACGCTACAGAACTACACACAGAACGCTGCACAACGACACACAGAACACTGCACAACTACACACAGAACACTGCACAACTACACACAGAACGCTACACAACTACACACAGAACGCTGCACAACTAACCACAGAACGCTACACAACTACACACAGAACGCTACACAACTACACACAGAACGCTGCACAACTACACACAGAACGCTACACAACTGCCCACAGAACGCTACACACAGAACACTGCACAACTACACACAGAACGCTACACACCTGACGCTACACACGGAACGCTACACACCTCATGTTGCACATATTATGCTGCACACAGGACGCTATAAACATGCCGCTACACACGGAAGGCTGCACAACTACACACAGAGCGCTACACGCCTACACACCTCACACTACACACAGAATGATTTGAACATGACGCTACACACCTCACGCTACACACCCACACACCTCACGCGACACAGCTACACGCGACAGAGCTACACACCTCACGCGACACACCTCAGGCTATAAACATGACGCTACACACCTCACGCTACACACCTGTACACTACACACATTATGCTACACACGGAATGCTAAACCTCACTCTACACAGCTCATGCTACACACAGAACTCTAACAGCTACACAGCTACACACACAGCGCTACACAGAGCGCTACACACAGAACTCTAACAGCTACACAGCTACACACGGAGCGCTACACACATGGTGCTAAACCCAGAACGCCAAAAACTGAAAGCTACACATAGAATGCTAAACACAGAATGCTAAAAACAGAAAGCTACACATAGACCGCCACACAAAGAACGCAGTCTTCTGACTTTGGCCTGAAAACGTCTGAATGCGTCACAACAGATCCCTGCAGAGGGACCTTAAGAGTCAGGACTGTCCATTGAAGCCGAGCCCTCCCCGACATGCTAATGGCGCTGACGCTCCCCACCTTTTCTCCTCAGATCGTGAAGGTGCTGAACCTGTACACCCCGGTCAACGAGTTCGAGGAGAGGGTGTCCGTGTCCTTCATCAGAACCATCCAGGTACTTCACCGCACACACGTCCCTTTTGTACAGATCTATTTTAGGATCATTCTTAGACGTTTTAAGTGGTTTTACATAGTGATTAGTACATGGCCGTATTCTATGTTTGATGCTATAGTATTTATAGTGTAAGTTGTATGTTTTATAGTTTGTAATGCTTGGCTTAGTTAAAGGTCCCATGACATGCCACCAGGTGTGAGTTTGATTATCCGTTACAAGATGTTTTGAAAATCTGCCCCTTATGACATCACACATCCACATAGATGTGTGCTGGATAGATCAGTCTTCCAGCCTACCCAGTGGACTGTAGCAAACGTGGCTCAATCTATCCGTCAGACATCTAGGTGGACACGCCCACTTGGGATGTCATAAGGTTTTCAAAACGGCTTGAAACTGCTAATCGCACTCACACCTGGTGGCATGTCATGGGACCTTTAACACCTCAAAATACGAACAAATGGATGTCCTGTGGCCTCTGATAGGACATGGTCTGCCTTGCTTTATTGACGTCTGTACGTCGTCTATTCTTCGTCATTTCCCTGTACCCTCGTCCTCGCCCGCAGACCCGTTTGCGCGGCCGCTGCGAGTCGCCCCAGCTGCTCATGGACACCAAGGTCATCTACCCGGTGACCTTCCCCTTCAACCCCTCCGCCCTGGCCCTGGAGACCATCCAGATCCCCAGCTCCCTCAACCTGGGCTTCCTGGTCCGGGTCTAGACCCAGGACACACACACACACACACACACACACACACACACACACACACACACACACACACACACACACACACACACACACACACACACACACACACACCTTGAGACATACACACACACACACACCTTGAGACATACACACACACACACACACCTTGAGACATACACACACGCGCGCGGGCACACCCATACAATCGCATACACACACACACACACACCTCTCCACACAAACACACATCTTGAGACACAAACACACACACACACGCAAACATAAACACACAAGCGTATATTAGAAACACCCATTGGCACAATCACCATCTTCTCAAATGCATCTGTATAATACTCATACACATGCAGACAATTACACACTCATGAATACACGCACACACACAAACACAAACATATACACACAAAGTATACATATATAAATATAGATCTATAAATATCATTAATTAAATGTATCATTCTAGGATGTCCTATTTATTTATTGAGTATCACTAACCCGTGGTTTTCATGTGAATGCGTGTTGGATATTACACTAGTCCCACGATAGCTGCTTGTATGTCGGACAGCATTAACTTAAGCATTAGTACGTAGTGTGTACTAATAATTTGACATGTGGTTTTGAAACTAGCTGTTGGTCGTTGTTTAGCTTTGGTATCTTAGCGCAGAGCTCTTGGTTAGCTTTGCCCCGTGAAGCTCACGCCTCTGGGAGAGCAACTGGAGCCGTGATGTAGCGTATTGCGGAGTGCGTTTTAGGAAGGATGAGGAGTGTTGAAGGTTTCAGAGCTTATTAGGAATCTCTGTGTTGAGAGCCATTGTTTAAGAGTAAACACTACACCCGTAACATAAAAACATATCAGCCCAAACTAAACGATCACAGACCAGCTCAACAAACTGAATTTCAAGTTTTTTGAGATCCAAGCTATATTGTTTTATAGTTAATGTAGTGTATTTATATTGTTAACTAATGTAGTTGACTATATAACGATAAGTAACATTTAGAGTATTATCGGTACCACACACACACACACACACACACACACACACACACACACACACACACACACACACACACACACACACACACACACACACACACACACACATATATTTTACTATGACCAGCTCAAAATAAATTATTTCAGTATTATTATTGTTGTTGCGGACGGTGAGATTGGTCTTCCCTCAGGAGCTTGTTGTCCTAGCGCCTCTGGACACGTCCACTGTTGCATGTTTTATGTCCACTGTTACATTCATGTTGCTTTGTGTTTTATTTATTCCATCACCGCTCTGTTTTGGACCTCTTGCGTTACCTGCCTCAAACCCACCTGTAAAGACCCTCATGCCTTCCCAATCTGTGGCCAAAAAAGGAACAAAGTCAGCTTTTATGTCCCAAAACGGTTTTGTTTATTTCTCTGCAAGTTGACTAATTTTTTTTTGTGTTGAAACAACCCAGTCCCTTGCCTTGTATTTGGAGGACTGTGACGCTAGCTTGGTACAGGTGGTTTAGCTTTGAAGGTAGCTGGCCTATAGGACAGGACTTAGTTGTTTACCTGCTAAGTTCCCATGCTGTTCCCCTCTTACTCTGGTCTATTCTCCAATGGAAAACCAAAGGTGTCTCACTGTCTACCATGTCCTGGAGCATCTACCTTCACAGCTTGTTACTTGGTGGAAACACAATTACATGAGCATGATATCTGGCTAGCCTGCTTTCAGCCGGCCTTTGCTTGGCATGACTTCCACCGACACACAGTAATATATCAGCTAGTTACTCAGAACCTAATTTGGTATTCATTTATCTAGGATTTAATATGGCGAACACGAGAAGAAACACTGTCTAGATTAGGGGTTTTATGAAGTCTGCCCATTGTTTTGTGATAATTAGACCCTTGTGTTGAAGGCCTTCTAGTCTCCTATATCATTACCTTATTCATCCCACTAACAGTAGTATTCACCGTAAACCAATTATGCCTGTACACATTAGTTTGAACCTTGATTGCCCTTTGACCTCACCCTTCTACAAGATAATTTCATTTTGGTAGGCGTGTCTCACATCAGGTCCCAAAAAAGTCACCAGCCAAAATGAGCTCCCTCGCTCTGAGTGGAGCTCTCAAAGGTTGATTTGGAGACTGCTGGTCGAAATACGGGTGCTGAGAAAGATATCTGACCAAACTGAAATATACAATTAAAAGCCAAGACGAGACCCTTCTCGCTCAGACAGGGACGAGCTAGAAATTATGATTCTTTTTTTTTTTAATGTTCTTTTTTTTAAATAAATACATACTGTCATATCTCATATCTTACCAGAGCTTGTGAAAATGCCATTTCCTTTTGCAAATGTATATTTTGAGGAACAATAGGCAGTTCCAGGTTTTGTTTAAATGGAGAAGACGTTTCTACATACTGGATGAAATGTAGAGCTAATGAACGATTTAACCATATGAATGTTCAGAAATTGTAAAAGATTCGTACGTCAATTTAAGCTGTACATGATTTGGGCAAGCCTTATCTGAATTATTTGCTATCTGAATGATTTCAACGAATCACTTGCAATGCTTTTTTTCCATGTCTCTGTCAATGCAGTATTTTTGTTGCTGGTTTTCACTGTAAAATGGATTTGAATATCTGCGAAATGTTCATGTTTTTTTCGATTCGGTGTCCTTTGTGCAAACATTACGTGTTTTTAGATATGTTACTTTGTTATGCTGTAGGTCATAATGCACTTTTTAAAAAAATATCGCAGACAACGTCCTATCAATGCAAATGGTCACATGTAAAAAAAGAAAAAAAAGATTCCACGCTGTCTTAAGCCTTTTTATTTCGTAGGTCCTCGCACCTCATTGCAGAGCGTCAAACACATTCCCTGCAGAGCTACGAAGAGGCTCTCCTCCCCTAGTTTAGCTCCCCCCGCTCCCTATTACGTGTTACACAGTGAACTATGAACGGCCCCCTTTTGTTTCAGCCAGACGCCCCCATAAGGGCATTGCTAGGCCACGTGGAAAACCTGGCCTAGATTCAAAGGGAGAACCCTGTTCGCCGACTTTTGTCAAGCTGGCTCATCTCAACCCCGCCTAACCTGGGCTTCCCCCGGGGTCTGACTCTACAGGCCGTTCCCTCGTTCACTTTTAGTTTTCCCCGACGGAGAGACTGCTGTATATTGAGGAGTACACACGATGAAGGATCATGTTATCATCAGCACTAGCTTCCACGCCGATACTTTGAAATCCCCAGACACCCGGCTGGGGAACATCCTTGTCTTCATCTGTGCTGCCTGGTACCGTACCGGTGCAGACCAGCTAAGACCGGTCGTCCCCTCTCCCGCCTAGTCTCACGCCAAAACCCGTGTAAAAATTTGACAAACTTGACCGTTTGTAATCTCTGGTAGCTGTGCTTTGTGAATGTCTTCACCAATACGAAACTTTGAATACGTTTAAAATGTCAAATGTGTAAAAGTTAAATAAATGAATTCAGCATTGACTGTCAAGGAGAAGATGTCTTGTTTATTATTGATATCCTGAAGCCTTGTTGCTTTAAACTTTAGCAGTTTTCTTAGCAAGTAATTTGACAATTGCCAATTCGTTATGTTCCCTCAGTCCAATGTCATAAAAAAATTTGACAACTGTATTCTAGGAATATATATGTTGTCTATGGTAACCTCATATTTATTCAGCTATATTTGGCATAATCGATTTGGATCAATATTCAAAGCCTGCATAAAAAAATATAATGATTGGGAGTGCATGCCTCCAACAGAGCATGATGATAAAATAACTCATATTTTCCAGTAAACAGGATACTGAGATTTGGATGTAATTATTAAGTATTATAATTGTATTGAATTATTAAACCATGAATATACCTTTTTATCAACCAAGTGATATTATGAAGGCCAGCCATTGTGAACACGTATCTTTTGAGGTCACCTGCTGGTCTGGGAGTCATTCAGGGATCAGCTAGGGTCCTTGGGGGTCACCTGCTGGTCTGGGGGTCATTCAGGTTT
>NC_082395.1:19761384-19823884 GCF_031168955.1 Gadus macrocephalus | reverse complement strand
ACTCATGCCTAACAACACCGGCACACTTGTGTACGCAGAGAGCGGCGTGGAAAAATACGCACATTTTCAAACCTTGTTTCTCCTTCATACTTGTCATTACTGTTAGTAACCATTACTGCCTCTCTCTCTCTCTCTCTCTCTCTCTCTCTTGCATCTCTCTCTCTCTTGCATCACGCGCAATCCCAGAGAAATGCGCACACAAACTACTTAACATGCACTGTCACATTAGTAGGTCACATTTACATGATTTATTCCTACCTATGAATTCATACACACGGTCATATTCACATACGGATTTTCTTATCTGGTAAAGCCATTAAGCACTAAATTTGGATAATACGAACATTGGTATTTCTATTAAAAGTGCTATCTCTATATATTGAGCTTAAGTCACAATATCTGTAACTGAAGGAAGAAGAAATGCGTTTCAAAGTAAGGGATTGTCTGGGATTTGGCACATGAAAATAATAAATCAATACTTTGGCTTCGGTTTAGTGGATCTGACGCTGTTCCCCCTGACAGTCACTCTGCTCGGCAGGAAATGCCTCTGACGTAGCACTGGAAATAATCCTCTGTATTCCCTCTTTGTGGAGGGAGGCAGGAAGTGGAGGCTATTGATGCTCGGTGCATTAGACAGTAGACAGCTGCTTCTGTCTAATGCACTGGGATGCAGTGCTGCTTTGAATCTGCCGTGGGAGACACAGGGAGAGAGATTCAGTGAGAGATAAAAGAGAAAGTGAGTGTGTGTGTGTGTGTGTGTATTGATGCATCTTTACAACCCTGCTTATACTTTATTCATACATATAAATAATAACAAACAAAAATATATTTTTCTAAAACACATTTTTACTCATGGACTTTGATTAGTATTTGTATATAGGTTTATTTGTAGACAATGAAAGAAATGTGTTCATGTCACAGACAAGTTCATGTCACAGACCATGAACTTAATGTAGACTAAGACCAAGGGCCGCCTCAATTGTAAATATTTACATTATTCTGAATATCCTATTTTGACATGCAGGTATATTTACCTACCTCTAGAGGGCAGCATTCCTCCTTTTATTTAGTTGAGCACCAACTGTATTGTAGTTTTCGGCTAGTATTTTGGGTTGAGTTATGGAGGGTGACATTATCTTCTCTTAAGCATGTGGCATGTGTGTGAGTGTGTGTGCCTGCGTGACCACGTCAAAGTCTCTTTCCAATAAACGAATCCCGTTGAGCCGTTATCCGCGCGGCCGCCTCAGCGTGACGTTGATCAGTGACCAGCGTGTGCCTCTCTCCCCCAGCTGCTGACGTCCAGCGGCGACGGCACCTGTGCCCTGTGGGACGTGGAGAGCGGCCAGCTGCTGCAGAGCTTCCACGGCCACACGGCGGACGTCCTCTCGCTGAACCTCGCCCCCTCCGAGACCGGCAACACCTTTGTCTCAGGGGTGCGTGACCCCCCCCCCCCCCCTCCCTTTTCCGGGCATGATACCGTGTGATCGTGCCGGTAACTGTGACGCTTTGTGTGTCCTTCGTGTTTAATGATTAGCTTCTGTGTGTGTGTGTGTGTGTATGTGTGCGTGTGCGTGTGTGTGTGTGCGTGTGTCTGTGTGTGTGTGTGTGTGTGTGTGTGTGTGTGTGTGTGTGTGTGTGTGTGTGTGTGTGTGTGTGTGTGTGTGTGTGTGTGTGTGTGTGTGTGTGTGTGTGTGTGTGTGTGTGTGTGTGTGTGTGTGTGTTGACATCAGGGCTGCGACAAGAAGGCCAACGTGTGGGACATGCGCTCCGGGCAAAACGTCCAGTCCTTCGAGACCCACGATTCAGATATCAACTGTGTGAAGTGAGTACCGTGTGCGAGTGTCTCAGCACATATATCACCCTCATGTATCACTCTCTCCGTTCCATCCCATCTTTCTTTGTGAATTCACCACAAATGAAATGGGATTACCAAATAGACCCTTCAACTTGAACTATGCACGTCTTCTCATTAAGCAGCCTCTAGTGGCCTGAGTTGTAACTACAGTTATTGCTTTATCATTCCGAAAGTAACATGAATGTCTAAGATGTCTGAGAAATTCTGATGAACTGATTGTATTGTCTTGTAGGCGGGCTCCTTCTATTCATTTAGCATTTTTTTGGCTCAACGGGAAATTCCTGAAATGGGAGGGCATGTGACTTTGATAATACTAATACGCTAATATATGGACTAAGCTCTTCAGAATTAGATTACATCCTTCCGGATGTTGATTGAGTCAGGCCAAAGTGTGTGTTTAGCAGCCTGTTTGCTGGCTTTGTTAAGAGGGAGGGAAGAATCTGCACGTGATGCTATGTTGTGATGAGGCGCTGCCGCCATGTCACCCTACCTTTGTTTGTGTTCAGGTACTACCCCACAGGAGATGCCTTCGCCTCGGCCTCCGACGACGGCACTGTGAGTCAGCTGCTCCTCCTCGGGGTGTTTCTCGCCTGGTTGATCTCCCAGCGATGATATGTCATTAGGTTCCCAAAAGTCCACAGATAATAACCCCCTTGTGTGTTGCTCGGATCCCCTTGCCTTCCAGCAGTATGGATTTTTGCTGAGGTGGACACAAACATCCGAAAGGTCATTTGGGTATCTCCCGTATGGGCCTGCAGGGGTCAGCGATTACAGTGTAATCTGCAGCCATGTGCTTTTTGTTGATCTGTTGTGAAATCCTTTGTCTGTGTTGAGACTCGAGGTCAAATTCCATCTTGCTGAATAATGCAACAAGGTGAAATGTTCCAGGTCATGTTTTTTTGTTTTTATTTGTCTAAGCATGAGGTTAGTTCTACACGTCACACATTAACAGGTCTGGACAAATCCATGGACATATGACTCATGTCTCACCATAATCATTGCTTGGAAATTGGAGGCCAGCTAAAGGTCCCCAAGTGTTACTCTGCCTGTCATCAGAGGTGATGCTAAGCGGTGCTTGGTCGTGTCTGACGCTGCGCTGGTCTTTGTGACCCCCAGTGCCGTCTGTACGACCTGCGGGCGGACCGCGAGGTGGCCGTGTATCAGAAGGACAGCATCATCTTCGGTGCCTCCAGTGTGGACTTCTCTCTCAGTGGTGGGTGACGGCAGCACTCACACTGCAGGCCGCCGCCTTTGTCCTGTGGGTCTCCCACTGAACACAGCTTTCAGAATCACAAGAAGTTGCACGGGGGCTATGATATACAACTAAAGTATTTTTGTGTGTCATAGTTGTACATAATATTAATATTATATAATAAATAAAAAAAATATTATATTATATTTTTCTCTCTGTTTCTCTCTCTCTGTCTTGCTCTCATTCTCTGTACCTCTTTCTCTTTCTCGCTCTCTGTTTCTCACTCTCTGTCTCTCTCGCTCTCTGTTTCTCTTTCGCTCTCTGTTTCTCTCGCCCTCTGTCTCTCCCTTTCTCTCTCTCTCTGACTCTATGTCTCTCGCCCGTCTCCAGGCCGCTTGCTCTTCGCCGGCTACAACGACTACACCATCAACGTGTGGGACGTCCTGAAGGGGAACCGTATCTCCGTCCTGTTCGGCCACGAGAACCGCGTCAGCTGCGTCAAGGTGTCGCCGGACGGCACGTCCTTCGCCTCTGCGTCCTGGGACACCAGTCTGCGGGTGTGTGACCTTCGACCCCTGGACCCCTGGTCCTCACCAGAACCATACCTTGGGGCGGGCCTGGTGCCCGACCCTGCTGTTGGAATGATGCATACACATACATGTAGATTTGTACATATTGTTTGTATATTTTGGGGTTGATATAATTGCATGTTTTACTGTATTACCAACTGTTTTATTTGATTGCCTTAACCTAGCAATTGTAAGTGCTTGTCACTTGTTTCTATGAACATCCTTACTGTACTGACAGCGATATATTGTTGTTTTCTCTTTCTTCTGACGATTGTACTTATTGTAAGTCGTTTTGGATAAGTGACTTTTTTATGTTGGATCAGAGCAACGGGACAATTAATAATATTTTGCCTCCTTCTCAACCTCATCTTCAGATCTGGGCCTAGAATCGTGGCGTTTCCATGGTGACCCACGGAACCCGGATACACAGGGTACAGTAGGCACTGCCTGGAGAGCCAGTGGCGGCCAACGTCAAATGATGAATGCTGGTTCCCCATCTCACACACACACACACACACACACACACACACACACACACACACACACACACACACACACACACACACACACACACACACACACACACACACACACACACACACACACGCACACACACACGGACAGAGTTGGACTCAAGTTGTATCGGTATATTCTAACAATGTATGATGAGCCCAAAAGTGTCCCATGGTAGATGGCGAGCAGGGTGTTAGGTTTGTATTGCTACACATCGCTTGACAACTTGACCACAGATGTATTGTATTGTATTAGAAACAATGGTTATAATATTGTATAAATAAAAGCCAACGTTAGACAAATAAACCCTAAATGACCTCTAGAATGGACTCCCAAAAGCTTATGCTGCATTATCCCGTGACACAATAGACCTACTATGGACTCACTGAATCCACGGTTTCTTAGTATTTACCCCAGAAGGTAGTGGACTGTTCAGACCAACAGTGTTAAAGCACAACCACCCCCCTGATTATGTCTTCCTACGACCCCCCCCCCCCCCCCCCCCCCACTGGGACGGACCCCAGTGGAGACCTGCCTGTCTGCTCTTCTGTTGTCACATGACTTTTACCTCAACTTGACTTGCCAAGCCATTTCCTTGTATAACAATTAAAAAGAAAAACATTCAAAGGGATGATGACTTTGATTCCTGTGTGTGTGTGTTTCTGTGTGTGCGTGTGTGTGTGTGTGTGGGGGGGGTGTTGGTGTGTGTGTGTGGGGGGGGTGTTGGTGTGTGTGTGTGTGTGTGTGTGTCTGTCTGTCTTTCTGTGTGTGTGTGTGTGTGTGGGGGGGGGTGGTGTGTGTGTGTGTGTGTCTTTCTGTGTGTGTGAGTGTGTGTGGGGGGGGGGGGGGGGGGTTGGTGTGTGTGTGTGTGTGTAAAGGGGGTGATTCGATCAGAACCAACTTGATCAGCGCATGGTTCCAACTGCTGATATTCTCATGAACTACAAAAGCCAACTTCAGGACTTTTTCCAACGTCTCTTTAAATGATGTTATTATATTACCGATCGTGGTTATGTCTAGTTTCATACAGGATTTGCAGGGAAATGTTTGTGGGACATACTCTGTGGGACTCTGGATATAAATACAAAAGATGACACAAACAACAGATGACTAAAAACAATGCTATCATTCCACATTTCTTTAAAAAAAATAGAACCGGCGGATTTTTCCTGCTTCTTCCTGCTTCTTATTGCAAAATTGACCCAGGAAACGCGTGGAGTGTATTTGCATAACTGCGATCTGATTGGCCGACGGATCAGGCGCTGCCTGAAAAGTTGAACATTTCTCAACTTTTTGACGCAGGCCACGGAGCCGAATCAGACAGACCCTACTCTTCCCGGGGGGCTTGGGAAGAAGACGATGGGTGTGTCGCATAGACGTCGTCATCGTCTTGCCGTCTTCCCCGTTCTGTGATTGGTTCCCCATCTCAGGCGAAAATCGGATCCATCCAGTGCGAAATGAAATCGCGCGCAAAGCTGGCTGGCTGAAATTTGAGAGGGGTTCTGGGAGTGTCAATGGTAAGATTTGTGTAACCAACGAGAGAGAGGTATATGATCAGTTAAGCATGACGAAGGAGAAGTGTATGGAAGTAAATATGTGCCATCGGATTTAGAAAATAAAAAGCCATTGAATTCTAAGCACTGAATATTTATGCATTGAAATAACGTATCTGGATTTGAATTTCAACGTAATCAACGTCCCCGTTGGGGGACTTTGTCCCCAATGGGGAAGTTGACGTTGATTACCATTGGGGACGTTGATTACGTTGAATTTTTTATCGTTGACTATTTGATTATGAATTTTTAACATTGAAAAATAAAGCCGAATAGGAGTTAAATTCAAATCCAGATACGTTATTTCAATGCATAAATATTCAGTGCTTAGAGTTCAATGGCTTTTTATTTTCATCCGTTAAATCCGATGCCACAGATTTACTTCCATAGAAGTGACTCAAACATTTTGTGGTTGAGAGGGTGTATCGGTTTCCAACATAGGTTTCCACAGGACAAAATATGTGTGGGGGTGGGGGAATCTAGAGCGGTTCTCCACATGACGAAATATTCAGTTTCTATTGTCACACCAAATGGATATGTTCAACAAAAGAACAAGGAATTGAAATCTACTTGCAATAGGCCTAGGCTACATTCATTTCCCATGATGGCAGCAATGTTCCACTTTCAGCTGGAATTCACCGGTACATCAAAACCACGTGTCTTCTTTAGATTTCAGTTCCCTTTATTTATTCACACAGTTCAGCAGCGGCATTCATTCAGAATCAGAGCCCACATAAAAGCTGCTTTTAGGGCGACTATCACCAGCCGAAAAATAGATGCGCTATAAATGGTTTTGTATATAGCAGTCAGGAACATGGGTTTGGGCATAGTTGTGGAAGTGATGGTGTTAGAAAAATAGGTTGACGGGAATTAAAGTGCTGCACATCGACTGTACAAATGTAGATTAGTCATTACAAGAATTTTAATTCAGAAATCGAATCGCTAATAAAGTCTGAATTGTGAGATAAAATTCAGCATTCTGATAATAAAGTCAGAATACTTGGATAAAATCCGAATTCTGATAATTACATCCAGCATTAAAGGTTCATTTAAGAAGTCATTTGTCGCCTGGTCGCGGTGTCGAGTTTTTTTTTTTTTTTTTTTAAGTAGTTCACTAGTCGTAGCGTGCAATAATTTGCAGTGTCAGAATTCTGAGAATTTAGTCAGCATTCAGATTTCTCATAATTCTCTGACACTGCATATTAAAGCGCTACTACTAGCGAACTACTTTCAGCCTGACTGGCGAGAACTACCTTAAATGTACCTTTAATGCTAGATTTGCATGAACGCTTCTTGTGAATTAGTTTGGTTCGCTTACATGGAGCCGGAAGTGGGAGATTCCTGGGGCTTGCCCGCAACGAATATTAAATAGTCCGTCGAGGCGGAGTCAGCCAACATTGTGTCGTGTGCCGTTGCGACGGTGTCCTTCCGCCCTTGTACGTGAAGAGATCAGTCAGATATCGCTGGGAGGGTGAGCTTTGTTTAACATTTTATTGAATTCCATACAACTATGCGTTTGTAACATTTTATACATCAAAACTAAAACATGGTCTCCTCTTGTGTGCATCACTGCTGTGTAGAAGACAGCACTAGGTTTGACGTTAGTAGGCTCTCCGCGGTGCTCCGCTGGGTTCTTTGTGCTCCGCTCTGATGACAGTAACCCCGGAACCGACAGCTGCTGCCTGTTGGCCTCTTATGTCTTTTAGGTTTAGTTTACTGTTATAATATAGTGCTTTGGTCTTACTCGTAAGATCCAACCAGCGGGTATTCGTTGCCTAGTAATACTCTTGATGATACGGTTAGCTGCGGGCTAGCTGTATATAGCATAAGCTCACCGGTTAGCTGACGTTGAGCTCCGCGAACGGAGAATTGGATTTCCTTGTTCAGTTTGTACCCATAATAGTCGACATTTTTCAACCGGGTTTGCCTCCTTGGAGATATCACTCACATGTAATGGTTGAGGTCAATTCTACCAGAACTGAGGGATTGGCAACACAGATTGGAGTGCTTGGAGATTGGCCTAACGTTACAGCTTGTTTTAAAACTATTAAAGAGCCAGTGAGCGAGCCAGAACGAAGGCACACACCGGATACTGTGTCTGTGTGTGTGTGTGTGTGTGTGTCCGGGAAGCCCCTGTGACGCGTGTATAAACTACTTTGCTGCTCAGAAAGGGGTATTCACCATCCACTCTCACACACACCGTGGCGACAAGGGTCCCAAAAGCCTAACTTTCTCGCGGACACCGGAGTAAACTGCTGCCGAGACAGAGCTCCACACGTCCACACACACCGCGCCGCCGGTGCCCCCTGGACATGACTGCTTGAAAATGTAGCAAAAAGTACGCCAGCAGAGTGGAACATTGTGTTTTTGGAAGAATGTCTATACAAAATTAAAAAATATATTCTCTAAATTGGGGACTTATTTAAGTAAAAGTGATTAAAATGGGTCAGATCATATAAGACAATTTTTATTTATTTTGGGTATATTGGCTCTTTAAGTGGTCCGTTTAACAAAGTTTAAGCTCATCCAACGACTTTAGTGATACCAATGGCATAACCTTAAAGTTCAAAGTGTTCAACTAAACACAAATCTGTGGAAAAAACTAATTTGATGGTGTTCAATCGTCTTTCGTAGTTAATTTCTACATGTAAACAGTAACTAAGTCACAAACTCGAATGATGGCCAGTTGTCTAACCTGCATCAAAATGGCCATCTCTTCCAGAAACATGTCGTGTAGGCTGTGGAAAGAGACCCTGGCCCTGTCAGAGGACTACCTGTTGTCCTGCATTGCAAGCACAGGCACAGCCCCGCCGCCTCCCAGCGAGTCAGCCGCGGCCATGAGGGGACTGGCCCAGGACATGGAGCGGCAGCACTACGCTCGCTTCCAGGCTCTTGCCCAGAGCTTCCTGGCCCAGTGCGAGGCCGACGCATGCGCCGGCCTCCGCAAGGTGATGGAGGAGCTGGTGGGAGACGGACAGTTGAACTGGGGGAGGGTAGTGTCCCTCTTCACCTTTACCGGGGTGCTGGCCAGACAACTGCAGGAGAAGAAGGGGGTACAACTGGGGCAGGACCCCGGGACGGGCAGGGCACTGGGACAGGTTCCCGGCGGGAGCTGCAGGGGGCTGGCGGAGACGATAGCGGACTACCTAGGGGAGGAGAAGAGGGACTGGCTGCTGGAGAACGGGGGCTGGGTGAGTGTTGGTCATCATGGCTCCACTGCAATGCATGACATCTGCTTATCAACGACAAGCTATTGAACACAGTGTTGACCTGTTCCTTTCAGGTCAGGTCACTGATTGAACTGGACGTGTCATAGTTGATAACATGTGTGTGCTGTGGGTTTTGTTTTTTAAATGCTTATCGAAACCAGATTAATGTAAAAAAAAAAAAAGTAGTGGTAATTCTTTTATTTTTTTAATTTCCTACCACAGGGAATGCCACCCTTTACCATAAATGACAAATCAAACTGAATATGGGATTTGTATTATTAAATATGGCTTGCTTACAACTTGCCTGGGCATAGTTCAGCTTCCGTTTCCCTGTGTAGATGAACGCAAGTCTGTTCAGGCTCAGCTTCCGTTTCCCTGCGTCATTGAGCATGCACGTCTAGCACGTTGCAGTAATACCTTTTTAATTCTTACTGCTGCTAGACAGACCTGTTTGTTTCCCCTACTGATTACATCAACCAACCGGAGAATGTATACTTCTGTAAGGCGTTGTTGAGGCCTCGGCAGAAATGAGGCTCCTCATGGAGTCATCTTTCTAGAATGCAAGGAAGAGGCCTAATAATATCAATGATTTGCTCTAAAAATAGTCCTATAGATATGAGACTCGTTTAAGATCAACACTTCGCTAGTTATCCATAGTTTAGGGCGATTTAGACCTTAAATATTACTCATGGACTTAAATTTGATTGTTCTGAATAACTAGCCTAGGATTCCCTTGCTATCCCTAAAGAGAACATTATGCCGATCCAGCCAAACATTGTCTGTGTGCCACACCACCCAGACATACCTAGAGCTGAATGCTCACTTTATGAATGGATTTGTCAATGGAACACACACACACACACACACACACACACACACACCCTCCTTTTCAACCGGCAGCTGGCTCCAACAGCCACCGCAGTAGCCCAGCCAGATGGACTTCGTAGCAACAAGTCAAAGCTTCTCTGCTAAAAGGGCTTCAGTGGCATTACCAGAAAAACAAGTGGCTGTACAGCAGGCACCTGGTCCAGAGAGCAGGTGTTCCTCATGTTGTGGTTGACGGGCCACCTGCAGCCATGACACATGACGGGAAAACAAGAAGAGATCATATGCATATCATTAACTGCATTTACATGTTCAGGTTTCCAGTTTTGAGTATGTGGGTGGGGGGTTTCCCACCTCATCCACTAGATGCAATCTAACCGATATAAATAATAACTCGCATATAATAATAACTTCATGATTCAGTCTCCGGCACCTGCCTGCTTTGGCTCTGAGCAGGCTTTTGTTGGGACTGTCTATTCAGGGCCGTTAAAGAGGGTAATATTGTCAGGTGTTTATGAGCTACCCACCTCCCTGTTGGCCGTCTCCTGTCTAACTTTGTTTCTTTTGTGTCTGTCTCTTAGGAAGGGTTTTGTAAGTTCTCCAGCATCGCCCGAGAGGTGAACCAAGAGTCTTCGATGAAGACGGCGCTGTTTGCGGCCGCCGGGGTGGGCATCGCAGGCCTGACGTTCCTTTTGGTGCGCTAGCCGGCGTTCCCGTCTGAAACCACATGGTAGAGTTCATATCACACAGTTAGGGAGACATGTCACCAATTTGTTCTTTGACATGCAGGGTTTGGGGTTCTGAGCCTAGTCCACTGACTTTGGGGCCTAAACCCCCCCGTCAAGCTTCAGCGGCCTGGTGTCTTTAGCTCCTAATGATTGTAATAAAAGATCTCGATGCCTTCAGAAAGGATAGGGTAAACACTCGGTTTGCAGATCCCCTGACAAGTTAGTTTTTAAAGTGCGGGTTTCTGCAGGAGGTTGCTCTTAAAGTTTGTATTTTTGGCTGTGCAGCTACTGGGCTTTACATTTCAGTTTTCAGAAACATCGCCAGTTTTGTCCTAATTTTGTGTTTGCTGCATTTTTTCCCCTTGTGGTTTAGACCCATTCAAGTGTACAACGTATAAATTAATATATTATATTTATATAAAATAAAACTTAACTGGCCGTTTTCGGATCTGACAGATTCCATGGTTTTCTAATTCGTAGTATATTGTGGACTCTTATCAAATCTGGGGTTTTGTTGGTTGCCACATTTTTCTTCCGAATATCTCCAGTGTGGACAAACAAGACGTTGGTGCTAAAATATACATTCTTTCTCGAAAAACCAGGGACCAATCTCCAATTGAAACCATGTAACCCAAATTCAGTGGCTTTGGAAAATCCTCTACAGCATTTCTGAAACATATTTTTTCATTCTTTTCTTTCTATTTATTTTTCACTCTGATTTATAATTTTCTTTTTTTAATAAAACAATAAATTGATAAACAAATCAAAACCGAGTCGTGGTGATTAAAGAACCGACGCCGTCGGCGGGTCTGAGTCCACGCGGGCAGGTGCTGTTTCGTTTCAACTGCTGGTATGTTGACATCAATGCTGCAATAATAAAGCAAGCCGTCAGGCGTGGGCCTGTCAGGGCAGGCCTACAGCTCAGGGGACGCTCGCAATCCTCCCGCAGCCTGCCTGGCTGCTTGTCAAGCAGAAACGCCTTCCTTTTTTTCTTTTAATTTGTTATCTATTTATTAACCAGATGAGACTCGTCAAGAGTCAAATCTTTTTGCAAGAATCTCCTTGCAGCTATGGGGCATCAAACGGTGCATCAGGGTTACAGTCTACAGAGAATATTACAGGAAAGGACTGTCCTATACAAGCATACAGGATCTCTGCTTTCGGCCTAAAACCTCCGCCCTTAACACATTTTGAGTGTTCAATGACTTTCCTGGGATGGGGACTTCCCTGGGACTTTGTTAGGGGGGATGTACTTCCTTATTTGACTATCAAATGTATAATCTCCCTGGTGTGTGTGTGTATATATTGTTTTTAGTGTGCAAAGGGAGTGCAATACAAATATCTAGATGTTAGGCCTCTTCCATCAGCCTTGAGCAAACATTAGACAGAGACGACACAACAGCGCCCACTAGTGCTGTTGCTGAATTACTGGATTTCCTTAAACGACCAGACGACTTTAGCTTTCGGATGGTATTAGATGGTGGAGGGTGGACTACCCTATCCCAAGCCAAGTTGTTCTTGGGTCAAAGGTATATGGTTTTTAACCGGACACAACTTTTCCGTGCTTGACAGAACAAGAGATGTAAGCCCCTAAAAATTGTTAGTGCTTGGCACTTGGTTATATGAACATCCTTACTGTACAGACAGTCACCCACTGTTTCTCTTTCTTCTGAAAAATGTACTAATTGTACACTTTGGATAAAAGCGTCTGCTAAATGGCCTAAATGTAAATATCGGGTTGGAGGCATGGAGTTATCTGTCATCTGCAATAGTTTGAAGAGCAATTTGACATATGTATATACATAGGCCTACTGGTATGCGAATATATAAAATACTTATTCAATGGATGCATGGGTCATTCTGTGTTTGTTTTCTAATCAGAGAAGTCGAAAGAGCCCCAATGTATACGTTGATATGCTTGCAGCTGTGGTTTTTCGGCAGTTATGGGTAAATAGAGCATTGACAAGAGACGGGAGACAAAACAGAGTGCTTCCCTCGGGAGTGGTTAAACAAGGTCCCACCTGGCTTGAATTATGTACACAACATCATTTTAAGTGTGAACCTTCATGTCCTTGGTCTGTACTCCTAGCCAAAATTTGCTCCCAAGTTTTATATTGAAATATTATGTATATTTATATTCCTGAAAATGGGAGTTGAACTCCATTGACGCATTTATTGGCTAGACCAGTGGTTCTCAAACTTTTTACCATGAGTGTACCACCTTAGAAATGATTTGGCTCTCCAAGTACCACCGGAATTAAAATAAATTGCGTAGGCCTATAACTACATATATAGAGTTTACACAGAAGGCATTAATTTTAAGAATACGATTTATTATTCACATAACTTTACTTGACTGAAGCAACCAACTGTCTATAACTCATGCATTGTATTTAAACACTTGCAACGGGATAATACTAACAATTGAACAACTGCTTCAATGGGGCTACCCATCAAATGGGGATATCATCTGGCTTATAACATACCAGTCAATCTAGTGAGGTTATTAACAAGTATACTGCATTAAAGCATTCACAGCACTGAATATTAATTTTAACAACTGCAGTCAACCAATCATGTGAGGTAAATTGTACTGCATCAAATCATTCAAAGAATTGCACATGAATATTTAAATACTGGAGTCAAACAATCCTGTTATAAGCAATTGCAGCATTAATCATGCACAGCAAAGAGAGACATCATGTGTACTGCGAAAACACTAATCAAACTATCATGAGTAAGAACAAGTGTATCATAGAAAAACAACATATTCAGTATTAAAAAAATACTGCAGTAAGTGACATAAGTCAGAATATAAACTATGTTTAGGTTTCGAGGAGAATGTACTCAGGCACACATTGAAAATTAAGAATAAAAAATAAATTGGTAATGGCGACTCTGGGCCTATCATGCTTAGTGAGGTGTGATGTCTGGATCGATTGAGGTTAGCTTTTGCCTCAGACTTGGTTCAGTATCCAACCTGCTTCCAGCACTCGAGTTGAGGGGGGATGGCATCCCCCTTTGGAATTAAAATGATCAAAATCATCCCCCTTCTGAAACAGCCATCCCCCCTTCCCATCCCCTGTTATTTTATCAATTAAAGTGGAAATATTACCGCAATTTCATTATAGCGGTTTCCTTTTTCAATTCGGCGCAGGCAACGTTACGTTTCCCGGGGACAGATTTGACAGCGATGGGATACTGCATTCTCGGGCAGTATGCTATTGCGCAAGCACGCAGGCGTACTTGCGCAATAGTGCCTTCACGAGCTCTCATTCCACACCGTACGAAACAGACACTGGTAGCGTGAAGCATTCTCTGCATCTAAGACATCGCTTCCGCAGGCAACTCTGTCCCCTTTTCTCCCTTTCATTCCAACCCGTGAGCAACGCTAGTCTCCCTTCTCTGCCGAATGCAGTTTTTAAAATCCTTAAATGTGATGCATGCCTCCGAATCGTGTGATGCGTCCGATCAGCTGCGTTTTTGGGGATAAAATAAGAGCGATGACATGACAGTAGTCATCGCTCTTATTTTATCCCCAAAAATATAATAATAATAATAATAATAATAATAATAATAATAATAATTATCACACCGTTGGTCTCCCACCATATGCGCTGTCATCAGCACAAATTATCTGTCAGTTAAAATCCATCATCCCCCCCGGCTTTTTTTTACAACTTGACTACTGACTGCTTCTATATTTAGTCTTAATGACGGCGAGGGAAGAGAAGCCTTTCTCGCACAAATAAGTGGTTGCAAATGGAATGAGAAAGCGCACAGCCTTGTCTGAAAGAGCAGAATATTCGCTGCGTCGCTGCAACCAAAAGTCCAAAAATGTCTGGCCTCTGATGGCAGACTTCAACGTCTCGTCACATGACGATTTTGCACCATTTTTGCTTCCCCTACTCATCGTCACAGCAGTTAGTCAATTCAGGTTTAAGATCATTGCATATTATGATGGGTACATGCAAATTCTTTTTTTAACGTTTGCTTCAACTTCAAAAAATTGCTTCAAAAAAATCGTTAATACTCCGCGTACCACTAGAGGGCGCTCGTACCACTAGAGGGCGCTCGTACCACTAGAGGGCGCTCGTACCACTAGAGGGCGCTCGTACCAGTGGTACGCGTACCACAGATTGAGAACGGCTGCTCTAACCAATACGCAGGCCTCCGTCTCTCGTCTCGAGCTTCTCGCTCACAACCAATCACGTTCTTCTGGAGGTCACTAGTTCTTAATTGATTTCAGCTGCGTCTCCCCCGCCTCTCCTCATAAAGCGCCCCCACCGTGACGGATGTTAATCGTTTATTTTGCGTTGGATTGCGTGGGTTGAACAATCCGGACATCGTGGCCACCGACGTGGACCCCCCGCCACCGGAACCCACGCAGTGAGTAACGCGGGGTACTTCCTTCATGAGCACTGTATGTTACACTCTCCCCATCTCCTCCTGTCGTCTGTTCTCGCCCCTCTATCGTACATGTTTTACCGCTGGAGGTTAATGTGGATTTGCTGATGGAAGTGGTAGTTTGTGTTGAGTGGTTTATCTCTATGGGATCGACTGACTAACTAACGCTGCGGACCGCTACAGCACCGACCACCACACTGGGAAGTGTCCTCTGCTCACTGTGGAAGCAGCATGGAAGAACTGCAGCAACTCTGATGGAAACGAGGACCTCCACGCTGTTGAACACACTGTTCTAGGCCTACTACAAACCGAGGCGGTCCCACTCGGTTAAAGATCTCGTGGTCAATGCGGCAGACCGCTGGACCGTCACCTGGACGTCACCTTCTGCAGATCCTTCACTGCCCTCAGGAATCCACGGATAACTTGAAACGTGTCCGACTCCACATGTCTGAAAAATCCAGGAGGGAAACTTGTGGAAGGAAGAAAGGGGTCTGTTTTTGCTCAACCCATAACCCCACTGAGCCCTTCTGTGGAAACCTGTCTGACTGACCCTACTGACTGGGGGCCTGTTGAGGTGTGTTTGGTTGGTCTGGTAGAGGTTTGCTGTTTGTGATCTGCAAGGTGGTCCTGGGTTAGATGCGGCGCCGGTGTCTGACTTGCACACCACTCTCCCAATTCTATTCTTCTCTTTACTACTTTTCTACTTTCAATACACTTGCTGCTGCTGCTGTTGACCGCTGGTGGTGCAATGTGGTTTTTATTCGCGTATGTTCTGTGGACTTTGCATTTGTATTTTAATGAACATGTTTACTGCCTGTTAGACCTCGGATTGGCAAACCTAAACTCCTTCACTGGCAAAATGTAGATGCAAATTAAATGCCAAAATTAACATTTCAATATTCGTTTTGCGTATTTCACCAATAGCTTCGGAACTAGACGGACCTCGTATATAATTTGCTCTTCAAAGATGCGGTCAGGCGCCCCTCCTTTATATAACGTTTTCTGCCCGGTACGAAATAGACCGACCAAAAGCAACCCTTTAGGCTATCTAATGTGAGGTTGGATATACGCAACATGTAGAGGTGTTTCAACAACAAAGATGAAGTTAGTGAACTAAAGACTGTATATGCTCACTAAAAGAACGAACGACTACTACTCAAAGATTTTGAGGAATATGTATTTCTGCATCACCCGTTCCAATGCTATGATTAGTCGAGGCCTATCCGACCCATTTTAGATCGCGCCCTTTAGACACGCCCCTTGGAAATTGCGCAACGCACTTCAACGCAGAGGATCCAGAAGGATTTCACAACGAGTCCATTGGAAGATATCGAGGAACATCACCAATGAAGGAGAGTAACGTTTCCACTTGCTATAGGAATTTAGTGAAGCACTAAATAGTTAATAATAATAATGATAAAATGTGGTCACCATTTATTGACTTTTTGGGTAAGACTTGCTTTACTAATATAACCGCGTTAAAACCGCATTCATTTACTTTTCTTGTGTAGTTTCCCACTATGCATTAAATGTTTTATAGAAGTAAAAAAGTAATCAATAGAACTATACACATTTGTACAACAATTAATCATTATACAGGATTTGAACATTTTCTATTCTAACTCATGCTTCATAATATTTCCAAGGATTGCAGAGTACCAAATGATTTATGAACAGTTGTTTTTGTTCAGGAGCGGATTGTACTCCCAGAGGCTTCAACAGAGCGGGTCTGGAGCTGGGAGCTGCAGGTGGATGTTGGCCAGGAGCCGTTCAGTCCTACAGGAACAGACGGGTGAGCCGTGGAACTGCACATCCTATAAACTCCTCCTTGGCGTGGTCAAACGGTTCAGAATAAAACTGGAATTCAGTCATTGGTTGTGATTGGCTTGTTAGCCAAGCGTTCTCAGCCACTAGGACTAGTGTCCTTATGAAGATTAGATGTGTGGCTGGGTTTGGGAGTTTATAGGAAATGATACTTCTCAAGAACGCACAGAATGGGAGAAGATAAGCTATTGACATCTGAGTGAGCGAGGAGAAAAATCTCCAGTGTTTAAATAGATTTTGTCTTGTTTCAGTAGAGGTGATGGAGGCGGTCGTCTGGAGGTGCTCGTCTGGAGGTCCGTGGCGGTCGTCTGGAGGTGCTCGTCTGGAGGTCCGTGGCGGTCGTCTGGAGGTGCTCGCCGTGAGGTCCATGGCGGTCGTCTGGAGGCGCTCGCTGCAGGTGGAGGGAAGGCCGGGAGCCGTGCAGCCCAATGGATGCAGAACGGTGAGACACGGAACTGCACAGCTGCACATTTTTTCTAGGCTTGGTGAATTGTTTAGAATTAAAACTTTGACATGCAGCCACAGCAACTCTGAGGTGTTCTGAAAAATGTCAGATGCATTCTCAGCCACTAGGACCAGCTCCAGGATGTAGGCTAGGTGTGTGTGGCTGGCTGTTGGGTTAAATAATACCTCACTCAAGACTGCACAGTAGGGCATCAGTGAGATCTGTGGGAGCTAAAGCAGAGGAGGAGTTGATTATCTGCATCATGTACGGGGAGAAATGTGCAGTGTGCAAATGGAACGTGGCATTCGCCTTTCAGAAGGACTGAGGCGGAGGTCCTGGAGGCGGAGGTCCTGGAGGCGGAGGTCCTGGAGGCAGAGGCCAGCCTGGAGGTCCTGGAGGCGTCCAACCTGGAAGGGGCGGCATGGAGGGCCAGGTGGCGGCTCCTCATCCAGTAAAGTTAAACTCATCTTCAGTGCATCCATGATGAAAGGGGAGAAATGTTCCTGTGTGCAACTGGAACTTGTGTCTCACATTTCAGAAGGGCCTGGAGGCGGCCAACCTGGAAGGCCTGGAGACGGCCGAGGTCCTGGAGGCAACGGCGGTCCTGGAGGCAACGGCGGGCCTGGAGGTGGAGGAATCTGGAGGTCCTGGAGTCGGTGGGCCTGGAGGCGGCGGTTGGGACCAACCTGGAGGGCCTGGAGGCGGTGGTTGGGTCCAACCTGGAGGGCCTGGAGGCGGTGGTTGGGACCAACCTGGAGGCGGTGGTTGGGACCAACCTGGAGGTCCCGGCGGTGGCGTCCACCTGGCGGCGGTCAGCCTGGAGGGCCCGGCGGCGGCGTCTTGGAGGGCCCGGCGGCGGCGTCCCGGAGGGCCCGGTGGCGGCGGCGTCCTGGAGGGCCCGGCGGTGGCGGCGGCGTCCTGGAGGGCCCGGCGGTGGCGGCGGCGTCCTGGAGGGCCCGGCGGTGGCGGCGGCGTCCTGGAGGGCCCGGCGGTGGCGGCGGCGTCCTGGAGGGCCCGGCGGTGGCGGCGGCGTCCTGGAGGGCCCGGCGGTGGCGGCGGCGTCCTGGAGGGCCCGGCGGTGGCGGCGGCGTCCTGGAGGGCCCGGCGGTGGCGGCGGCGTCCTGGAGGGCCCGGCGGCGGCGGCGGCCTGGAGGGCCCGGCGGCGGCGGCGGCCTGGAGGGCCCGGCGGCGGCCTGGAGGGCCCGGCGGCGGCGGCGGCCTGGCGGTGGCGGCGTCGGCGGCCTGGAGGGCCCGGCGGTGGCGGCGGTGGCAGCGGCGGCGTTGCGGAGGTCCAGGCGGTTGGCCCGGTGGAGGTCCTGGAGGAGACGGTCCCGGCGGTGGAGGACGGCTGGGGGATCCGGCGGTGGAGGTCCGAAGGCGGCTCGTGATTAGACCAACCAGCTCCTCATCCATGGAAGGTAAGCTCTTTCTCCAGGTCAATCTGATCAACGAGAAAATCAAAGAGCGCAGCCATGAACTGGTGGTATCGCCATGTGGGGACTAAACGCCAATGTTTAACTCAAGTAACTGCAGTGTTTCCCCCAGCACTGTATGGTTAAGGCCGTCTTAACAGTAAGGCCCCGCCTTGACTACCAATGTAGAAAAATTATATATAAAAAATAATTATGCAATAACAAAGTGCAAAACTCGTAGGGAAAGAAAACATACTTTCCTCAAGTACAAAAAATATAGATAAATAATTTGTCGGTAATACTGTATACTGTTCAAAACAATAGTCGTGCCATAAAGCATTTTGAATGCAATTGAAAAGGCGGTTGTATGTATTATTGCGAACTGAAACCCTCACCGAAGACCCCCCCCCCCCTACCTTGACTAAGACATTGTCTGGGGGAAACACTGAACCGGGTTGTATCACTTAGTAGTGAGTACACTAGGGTAGCTGGGTTGTATCACTTAGTAGTGAGTACACTAGGGTAGCTGGGTCATCTCCAAATGGTAACTGAGTGTTTGCTCCAGCAGGATTGAAGGAGTCACTGGGGATGAAGATCACTGCTCAGGGGCTGACGACCACTCCGGAGAAGGTACATAAATCTACAGCTGATGTGATTAAAGTTCTGCAGTTCAGATCCGCTGATAAATGGTCCCATACCGTATCCACAGCGTCCTCATGGTGCAGGCGGTCAAACCTCCACCTCTTTGAAGAGACCAAGCAGCTTGATGACTGACTGGTTCTTTATACTCAAGACCTCGTCCCGGAGCAGAGGACGGACTTAAGGCCCGCAGCGCAGCCGACTAGAGACTCCATGTGGAACCGGTAAGATACTGGATTGACCATCTTGAAGACATTTTAATTTATTCAACAAGGTTAGTTTTGTTTGGCGGGTATGTTGCTTTGATACTAGGGGCTTCTTCTGTAACAAACTTTCTAGAGAATAAGATCTGACTTCAGCCAATCAGCGGGATGTCCTTGAACAAGAGCCAATGGCTGAAGGTGCTCAAACGCATTCTTTTGACTCGCTCCTCTACCATTGCTGTAATCAAGCTGGATGGCTATTTTGCTCCTTCTACTGACAAAATCAAGTCTGCCACCTGGTGGCTGATGAGGGAGTAGCAACTCGGGGTACATTGGAAAAATGATAAGAAGAGCCTGTTTTTGATGGTTGGATCGTACACCTAAATGTTTTTACATCAAAATATCGCCGAACCCCATGTTGGACAATACTTGTTTTCATCCTTTCTATGTTTAGCTTTGATTTATCCTTACCTTTTCTTGTGACTCATTCCCCTTAGGTTCAATTAAGTTGACCTCTCCTTCAGGCGACTTAAAGGGAGACCATATGTGCGGCAGCTGGGTGTCATGGTGCAGAGACTCAACGCTGGTAAATATTTACTTCCTCCTTGAACAGACCTAACGCGTCAAACGGCAATTATATAATCCCTCCTGATCTTTATAAAGGTCTGAAGACAAGTCTTTTCTGTGAACATCTCCACTGACTAGTGTGCTCTTAATTAAATTAAAGTTAATTAAATGCAGTAACTCCAATGCACCTGGAGGCTCGTATTGAATTTTTTTGAAACCCGGTTCTCCAGCACTAGGACTGTTGCGGTAAATAAATGCTTGTTTTTTCGCTAATTTAAGTCTATGAAATCAAATGCTGATTGAGACCAGATGGGGCTGTTCCTGCATTTATAGACATTTGATTGCCCTTGACACTGATTCTACTTTTTGCAACAATTTACTTCACAGTACTGAACTACACCAGTGTGTCCTACTCCCATAAACCCTGAGGATCCCTGGATGGCTACACCAGCACATTAATCCACACCCAACATCAACACACAGTGCACACTCTATAGAGCTCGTAAGTCCGCCCCTTGCGGCGGGACCTCGTGAGATCGTAAGAGATATGACTGGGTTTCAATGGAGAGAAAGTAATTATTTTCTCCATTTTATGTTGCACCACATTTTGGGGGAAGAATGTTTGAATCAATCTTTGTCATTTATTTCTGTACTCCATATCTGTAATCCCAGCTGTTGTATTTTAACACGGTAGCTGGGAACCCTCTTTATAGGGAGCGACTAGAGGGACGAGGCTGGAAGCAAACCTGAGCCTGGATCTTAACCTTCTTTCTAAACCTATTGCCGCAATTTAACCGCAAATTAAGTGAGGCCTAAAGTAACTTGACTCTCTTACCTAAACTTGCTTGCCTAAACTCGCTTGCATAAAACCTAAACTCGCTTGCATAAAACCTGAACTTGCTTGGCTAAACTCGCGTCGCTTGCCTAATACCTGTACTTGCGTGCCTAAACTCGCTTGCCTAATACCTGAACTCGCTTGCCTAAACTCGCTTGCCTAAACTCGCTTGCCTAAACTCGCTTGCCTAAACTCACTTGCCTAAACTCGCTTGCCTGAACTCGCTTGCATAAAACCTAAACTCGCTTGCATAAAACCTAAACTCGCTTGCATAAAACCTAAACTCGCTTGCATAAAACCTAAACTCGCTTGCATGAAACCTAAACTCGCTTGCATAAAACCTAAACTCGCTTGCATAAAACCTAAACTCGCTTGCATAAAACCTAAACTCGCTTGCATAAAACCTAAACTCGCTTAGCTTGACTCGCTTGCCTAATACCTGAAGTCGCATGCCTAATACCTGAAGTCGCTTGCCTAAAACCTGCTTGTCCAAACACGTTACACAAAGTTAACCATCCGTAATCTTTAACCCAAACCAGACTTGTCCCTGGGTCGCTCCACTTTAATTTAGAAGTTTCTTTTACCTCATCTGCGTTTTGAGTTTCATTCTTTGAGGGCTTGAAGTGCTTTGGAGGATATTTGAACCTTGTTTGCCGCATCAATAAACATGCTTTATCTTTACCCATTTTGTTTTGGATTGCATTTCTATGTGTAATCCGGCCAAATGTTCAGTGTCCTTACATGTAATGTCTATGGTCTGACGATAATCTGACCTCTTCATGAAGCAGAATGTGTGTGAATGTTGTCCCGTGAGCTCCAGGCTCTCTGTGGGCCTGTCAACGTCTCTTTAGCAAAAGGTTGGAGAGTGAAATTCATTTTTGTGCCATTTTCATGTGTTCCTGAGTATTTCAGACCTGTGGTGTTTCACATGAGACCTTAATGGGAACTTTTCTTTTTCTGCCTGCATACGTAATGCCTACATTAGTAGGGTGATCACTGTTGATCCCAATATTGATCATTAACCACCTCATTCTTTGGGATTACAAATCAATTTATGAGCATATTTGCAAATGCCTCCAAATATCAGATTGGGTAAAAACGAATGTAATGTAACCTGCTTGATTTAAAGAAAATAAAACATCCAAATATTATAAACCTGTTTGTTGCTCTCTTACATGTGGAAATGAGCAGATGGATATGTTTAGCTCTGATTTGCTGCCTCCTTTTGGTGTGCTGGGATTTGTTTAATATACTATTATCATTTCCAGGATAAGTTAATAACCTAGTATAGCCTACCCGGAAAAGAAGGGATATGATGGCCAGGGCAGGCTGTTTCGGTGTAAGTGAAATCCGCGAGCTGCTGATCATGTGAGAGAAGGTTATGTAGTCGCATTAAAAAATACCTTGAAAGATGGTAGGCCTACGATCTACGAGAGACGCAGAGGAACTTTCCTTATGAGGCTTGTCGGGATAAAAAACAAGTGCTCGGCAAAATGAACAATAAGTTGAAGTTTTTGCACTTGTAAATAGTTAATTTAGTTTGTAGCCTTTACTCAGAAGTGAGCTCATTCTTGCATGCGGGTGTCCGGCTTGGCAGTGTAAAAAGGCCTATACATCATCCTGCCCAACAATATGGGCAGGATCTAGACCAAGCTCTCCTAATCGGGTCAGCAATAGCCGGGTTTCAATGCCCAGAATCTGAGTTTGAATGCTACTGAATTAATGGAATGTTGCATTTTTTGTTTTACATCATAGATTCTAAATTGCGCGCCAATCAATGAAACCTTATGCGGAATCAGATAGTCGGCTCTTTGCTGCACATTAAGATAAATGTAGTTGTAACACAAGCTATTTTTGTAATTATTTCAGGGGGGAAAATGCCTTGAAAAAATGTAGTAGTGCGTTCAGGATAAGGACTAATGTAGCATATGTCAGCCTAGGCCTAATCAATTGTGTTTTAATATCTTTAGTATTCATATTATTGCAGTCTAATCTTTTCGTAGGCTATTCTGTTGATGGCCTTGATGGGGAGATATTTTAACGCTTTTTAACCCCATTTTCCTGCATCATTCCTGCGTCGCCCCCTCCTACGGAGCCCATTTCAGCACCGTGTCAGTAGACGGTTACAATCCTACGAACGTCGTGAGTGCAGTGAACGCGCGTTCGAAGCGCTCCAAAGAAATTTACGATGGCTTGCAAGATCCATCGTGAGAATGATCGTACGAGCATCGTTATCGGGAAACGGAGCCCTGATGCCCATGATCCTGTTTGTGCTTACATTGATAGATATATTTTGGCTCTTATTATGAATATTCATGACATGCAAACATCTCGCATAAAATAGCGTGTTATACACACACACACACACACACACACACATTATTGCAGAAAAATTAGCATCTTTGAAGCACCCCCTCAAAAACTGAAAATAAATAAATAAAAATATCCTTGCTCCAAAGAACGAAATGTAAACCAATGCATTCTGAATGGGAGTGTTTCTCCGATTTTTCCATGCTAAACAGAACGAAGTGTAAACCCATGCAAATAAAGACTTCATGGTCATAATAATTTAAATATCATTAATCTCCTGAGGGTTGTATTCTATTTTTTTCAACGGGGCTGCATCCAGTCACTTGACCGTCATGGTTGCTATGGTGGTTGCTATCGACCGCCCCCTCATACTTACATGGCTCTAAAAACCACGCGGCAAAGGAGCTGCCGTAAATTGTGTTGTTTTTGTCGTAAACTAGGGTCCGATGGTTAAAAAATAGACAGATATTCCAAGGTATCCTCAAAAGGCAGCTTGGATGTTTTTATTTTCTGCAGTTTAGACTTCTTCTATAACCTATTTTTGAAAGCAAAACACCAAGCTCATTGATTTAATGAGGCAGGGTTATTTGAAACAATTTATTGAATAAATATTTGTGAGAGGTCATTCCTTCTCCTGAGTTTGCTTCCTATTTATGTCTAGTGTACAACCCTACTGTCCACAAGCATCACGTAGCCATCCAACCTGCATATCTGAGAATCAGGGCTCTCTTTAATAATGACCAAACGTTATGAGAGAAATACACATTAACTTTTGTCTCATAAGCGGCGTGGTGCCGGCTCCTTTTGACCTTTTGACCCCTGACTTCTGGGGGAATAGCTGAATCAATTCATTTGTCAATCAGAAGCATGTAAATATCTTCCCGGTGGCATAATAGGGTGTCCTTTAACATCTACGCTTCCAGGCGATTGCAACGGTGCCACACATGAGCATATTCGAACATGTTTGATGGTAGTAATTAGCTGTCGAATTTGGAGGCCTTAATCAATAATGAGCAGCTATTGATTTGCTTCCCGATAGAAATTTGTGACAAATTACATGCTATTTAGCATCTACACTTTGAGCTGAGTCCAATGACACCGAGCATGACACTCTAGCAAATGGTAACATGTATTTTACATGGTACACCTAGGTCTAGGATATGATCTCTGTGTAGCAAGAGGGCGAGCTTGATCTCATTGGACTCAGCTTAACGTATAGATGCTAAATAACATGTAATTTGTCAAAAATCTCCATCGGGAAGCAAATCTATAGCTGGTCGTTATTGATAAAGGCCTCCAAAATTGACAGCTAATTACTACCCCGAAACATATTCAAATATGATCATGTGTGGCACTGTTGCAATCGCCTCGAAACGTAGATGTCAAAGGACACCTTGTTTGCCCCGTTACGCCACCGGGAAGATATTTTCATACTTCTAATGGATTGATTCATATTTTAAGGTTCTCGGAGTGAGACTTTAAGATGCTGCAGCAGAAGTGTTGAGACGAAAGATGATATCAAGACATTTTTTGAATATTCCCATTCACATTATGATTCTTCGTCATAACATCCGACCAAACATCCTTTACATTCACAGAGCGAAGATTATGAAAGTCCAGGCCCCCCCTTACTGAACTCGGGGTCCGACTGGGCCAAGTTTCGGGCAGGAAGGACCCCCCCTTCCTGCCCACGGGGTCCGACCGGGCCAAGTTTCGGTGCGGGGGTCCCAGTTAGGCCCTAGAATAAGGTATTCAAATTTCAGGGCGGTAGGACCTTCCTATCTCAAAAACTGTTTTTCCACCACATTCTGAACCATTAGGTCTTGCAGGCAACACTTCTGAGGGGCTTTGTCCAAATGACAGTCCATTTGGGAAAACTTTTTTTCTAGAAGTCCAAATCTCGGATATGTCGTTCTCGGGGCCCCGGGAAATGTGTGTAAACATTTTAGCATCCCTAGCTATCTCGAAAAGGCCGGAAAAGGGGCGTGACCTCCAACAGTACAGTAAATGTACATAAGACAGAGGTTAGTTTCTAGTCCCCATTTTTTGTGGGATGGAGGTGTACATTTGTGGCTTAAGGTGTGTAGACACAGCTGGCCTGTGGCCACGTTTTTGAAGTCTGGGGTCAAAAGGTCAAAAGGAGCCGGCACCACGCTGCTTATGAGATAACAAAAAGTTAATGTGTATTTCTCTAATAACTTTTTGTCATTATTAAAGAGAGGGCTGATTCTCAGATATGCATGTTGGATGGCTAGGGTGTAGGTCTGGGAAGAACTTCAGGCCAAAATCTAACAAGCGAGCCGCTGGGTGAGGTGCAAAGAGATGGAGCACTTGCTGAGTCATTTCCTGTAGGGCTGGAGCCACAGGTTGAAGCGTATGCGTCCTTTCAGACCCCCTGAGGGCTTCAGCCTCCTAATTGATCATTGTAGTAGGCTATAATTGAATGCCCTCTTTCATATATTTGACCTTGGGTGTCTTGAAAGGCGCCTCTAAATTAAATGTATTATTATTATATATGATACCTCCACCACTGGGACGTGGCAACAATTCTCTAAATCCATATGGGGAGGGGGGGGGGATGCTTGTGGACAGTAGGGGTGTATACTAGACATAAATAGGAAGCAAACTCAGGAGAAGGAATGACCTCTCACAAATATTTATTGAATAAATTGTTTCAAATAACCCTGCCTCGTTAAATCAATGAGCTTGGTGTTTTGCTTTCAAAAATAGGTTATAGAAGAAGTCTAAACAGCAGAAAATAAAAACATCCAAGCTGCCTTTTAAGGATACATTGGAATATCTGTCTATTTTTTTAACCATCGGACCCTAGTTTACGACAAAAACAACACAATTTACGGCAGCTCCTTTGCCGCGTGGTTTTTAGAGCCATGTAAGGATTAGAGGGGCTGGTGGATAGCAACCACCATAGCAACCATGACGGTCAAGTGACTGGATGCAGCCCCGTTGAAAAAAAATAGAATACCACCCTCAGGAGATTAATGATATTTAAATTATTATGACCATGAAGTCTTTATTTGCATGGGTTTACATTTCGTTCTGTGTAGCATGGAAAAATCGGAGAGAAACACTCCCATTCAGAATGCATTAGTTTACATTTCGTTCTTTGGAGCAAGGATATTTATTTATTTATTTTCAGTTTTTGAGGGGGTGCTTCAAAGATGCTAATTTTTCTGCAATAATCCAAAATCCAATGGAAAACCCCGTTGGCTTTTTGTCAAGGGAACCCAGGGCGACGCTTCCGGGTTGGCCAACATACGTCATCCCTCCACCACGCTATACTGTAAAAACACATGTTCAAGTTGAATGATAATGCATGAATTTATTCTTTATTCTGCCATAGTATTTATTTAAGGGGGGAGGGGGGGCATACAAGTCTTTTGGCCATAGTGGATCCAGATCTGTTCCGGAGCATTTCAGCACCTCGGGCAACAGCGCAGGGTTGCCAGGTCCTGCAAAAAACGTCCTGCCCACATACCGTTCAAAATCCACCCAAAATGCCCTAGAAGCAGCCCAAATAAAAAAAGATATTCCACTTTGGCCAATGTTTTGAAAGTAATAATATTTTAGGGAATATTTTTTATTGTTGTTTAAGCAGCGAAATGCATTGTGTGTGTGTGTGTGTGTGTGTGTGTGTGTGTGTGTGTGTGTGTGTGTGTGTGTGTGTGTGTGTGTGTGTGTGTGTGTGTGTGTGTGTGTGTGTGTGTGTGTGTGTGTGTGTAACACGCTATTTTATGTTGAAATGCGACGTAATCCAGGGTTCACGAAAACGTACACTGTCAACGTATGCTTTTGTCGACTGGGTTGGCTCTCAGATATACGTGTTTCTAACAAGATGATATCATTAAAGGTTACATAAAGTAACGGTTTAATAACACAAACGCAGGAAACACGTGAGCTGCTAGTTTAGCGAAAGCAGCGTCCCTCACAACCTGACGTTGTTGAAACATGCGAGCGAGCCGATAATATCTTCCTAATAACTATAAAACTAAAGATCAGACAAATCACTGACGGAAGATTATGCAAGTAAAAAGTATATTTCTCGCTAGAAACGTTATTAGAAACACGTTTAACGGTGAATCGGTCCTAAAATATTGCATTTCCCATTCAGATAATAAAGATGAATAAAGATCATACACATTCACTGACTGAAGATTATTCAAGGAAAAAGTAAATTTCTCGCTAGAAATGTCATTAGAAACACGTTTAATGGTGAATCTGTCCTAAAATATTGCATTTCCCATTCAGTTAATGCTGGGATTTGCGTATCATATGCACGCGAAATGGACGCATCCGCCCTCCACAGTAGTTAATGCTGGGTTTTGCGTATCATATGCACGCGAAATGGTCATTTGGCGTATGTACTGCACGCATTTTGAAAGTGTCAAACCGTGCGATCTGTACGCATATTGGTGAGACTGGGTTGTCATAAACACACCACAAAAGTTGCCCCAGGTGTCTGCATATGTGATGCGCCAGCCCGTGCCATGGTACAGGACATGAAACAATTTAACGGCAGATATGGGTGTGGGTTTTGTCTGCATATGGGAGAAATAGAACCAAAGGGAAAAGGATTTACACGTGTATATCCTCACTCTACTGAGTATCCTCAACTAAGAACACATGATCAGATCTGCTGCAATACAATCAGACACAGATGTTAATGGGGTTAAGGGACCTAGTCAACTGCTGCTACTTCCTAATTTCGACATTATCAAACATTTTGTCCCAGAATATATGCATAGTGTTTGCCTTGGTGTAACAAAACTATTTGTCAGTATTTGGTGTGATTCAAAAAACTCTGCTTTGCCATTCTATTTACAACCGAAAATAATCCAACAGATTGACAGTTCTCTCCTCACCATACACCCACCACATGAAGTCAAAAGATGTCCAAGGTCATTGTCCGAGAGACACTATTGGAAGGCATCTGAATGGAGGGCATTTCTTTTCTTTTATTCCCCCATTCTTTTGAAAACAGTTTTACCCCCGGTTTATTATAATCACTGGCTATTACTTGTCTTCCCCATCTACACACTCCTCCAGGATAATATTCAAAAAGCTGATCTTTTGCATGCTTCCTCTTGTCTTACGCGTTTTGTTGTCGAGGTACAAGAGCTTTATGGAAAATGTTATGTATCTTATAATGTTCACTGCTTAACCCATCTTAGCAACGCAGTTGACATGTGGGGTCCGCTGTGGGCCAACTCTTCATTTGTTTATGAAGACACAATTGGCACTCTTCTTGAAATGTTCAATGGTACACAGGCCATCCCTGAACAAAGTTTTAAGAGATTTTTTAACACAAAAACACTAATGCACCACACTGAATTATTCAACAATGCCAGTGATGATGTCTGTGATCTTTTCAACAAACTTGTTAACAAAGACAATACAGTGTTAAAATCATACAAAGTAGGTAGTGGTGCTCGGGTTGTCGGGAATTACACAACAAGAGTAATTACAGTGGGGGAGTCCATTTGCTTTGGAAATTATATCAGGCCAGTGTCAAAGAATTCAAGAGATGTTTCATCCACCACACTTTATAAACCACTGAAATGTATGCAGCAAATTTTAAACGCAATAATTCTTGTGTGGCTCTAAAAAACGGAGAGCATGGTAGCATTAAATCCATACTACTTTGTAAGCTCAATTGTGGTTGCTTATCAGCATGTAAGTGTGAAGAGGTGTACCTACAAATTTTTAGATTCAAAAAGGATTCCAGACAATTAAGAATCTCTGATGATTTTGCTAAGGTGAATACTGCTAAGCAAATTGTGAAGTTCAGAAAGACCCATGAAATACTTCTTTGCAAACCTAATGATATTTTGTGCAAATGCATTTGCTACGTACACGATGAGTCAATTATTCTTATCAAGATGCCTGTATTAGACATTTTTTAAAGTTAGTAAGGCTTCAATTGTACTCTCTTTCATTGTTATTATATTCTGGCTGTTGTAGCCTATGCATGTTGTGCATTATGTTTTATATTTATGTGTGGTTTATGTTTCTACAATAAAATCTCCACATAATACAAATATTTGGCTCATGTTTCACATATTCATTTCAGGACAAATTACAGAATAATGAAAATATATATTAAAAAAAGTATATTATAGTTAACTATAGTAATCTATACTGTACTACACTTTGTAGTGACTTACTATAGTATTTACCATAGTACACTACAATGTCTGGAAAATTACTATAGTAAATCCCACACTATATTGTAGTAGTATAGTAATCTATAGTATACTACTGTGTAGTAACTTACTATAGTATTTACCATAGTACTACAATGTCTGGAAAATTACTATAGTAAATCCCACTCTATATTCTAGTATAGTATAGTAATCTATAGTATACTACACTTTGTAGTAACTTACTATAGTATTTACCATAGTACACTACAATGTCTGGAAAATTACTATAGTAAATCCCACACTATATTGTAGTATAGTATAGTAATCTATAGTATACTACACTGTGTAGTAACTTACTATAGTATTTACCATAGTACACTACAATGTCTGGAAAATTACTATAGTCAATCCCACACTATATTGTAGTATAGTATAGTAATCTATAGTATACTACACTGTGTAGTAACTTACTATAGTATTTACCATAGTACACTACAATGTCTGGAAAATTACTATAGTAAATCCCACACTATATTGTAGTATATTATAGTATACTATAGTAATATATAGTATACTGTAGTAAATGCTGTAGTAAACTATAATATTTTTTCCCCTGGGTGCTTAATGTGAAACTCATAACAAGTCGTGCATTTATGCAAGTGTGTGCGGTTTTGTTTTTTTAATTACCGGTTCGAGAACCTTTTTAGCACCGGAACCGTTTGAAAAATGTTATCTTACCTAATGGTCTGCAGACTGCTTGTGAAGCTCTCGAGGGCACATTTGATGAAGACTGCTGCATCAATGTCCTTCTTCTGGAGCCTCTGGTACAGAATGTCGACGTGCGACCGCTTTTTTATAAATTTTGGTCTTGGAGTGCCAATTTATCTGAATTGGATCATCGACTTAAAGGAACTTCTTTCAGAGACGCAACGGAATTGCACACATTAGCAGCCATGTTGAATTAGCAAGTGACTTGATCGAAGATATCCCTTAGCGCTCTTTGCTCAGTTACGTATGACGCAAGCACGTTGGGGCGAGTCCCAAATCCCCGTTGAAAATGCATTGAAGGCTCATTTTCTGAAAAAAAAAGGTTTAAACATGACAGTCAACGGAGAATCCTTGGGCGATTTTCCACGTCGATGAATACGCCAAGAGAGGCGGGACCATTTGAAACGCGACATGAATCTGACGATTCTGATTGGACATTGACAGATAATATGATTAGAACACTGAAAACTACTTTTGCTCTGATAGAATTTGTTATAAAAAAAATCCTCTTTCTCCCAGTTGGTAGTGCGTCGCCCAAATCGCCCCTATACACCATCCGCCCCTGCTCTCAATGGAAATTTTATTGACACTGACGCACACATTGCATCCACAATAGACCTCTGAAAAAAAAAGTCCCGCCTCCGAGGCACCTTGTTCCATCGGTCAAATGTCTATGCGAAATACCATGGGGTTATTTATTTCCCATAGACATTTGACCGATGGGAACCAGGAGCCTTTTTTTTTTTTATTACAAATGTTTATGCGGGTAGGCTGCTCCAACCTCGTTGCTGATCGATATGTAACCATTTATTTGTACATAAATTATTGATAGCATTTTTCGAAATTCGTTGGATGGAATCTGTTTCTTAAGCGATAACATTGAACTGTATTGTTTTCTAGGCCAACATACATTTACTATGTTGTTGGTATTATGTAATATGGAGCAATCTTAATTTATAAGTTAAGTTAACTTATACTTCCACCTTGGTCGGTAACCAATGCGACTGCGATCGCTCAGACCTCTCGCTTATGATGCTACAATGCTAAAAAACAAGAATATTTCCGCATCCGGTACGTCATGAACTAGGGCGTGGCTAGGCTACCATGATGCGGAAGCATATCTCTCCTGTGTGTTGCCCTGCGCCATTGAGCAGTTACATAGGAATGAATGGGCGCCATTTTGGGATCCGGTGTCCATTCTATAGTATGCCTTGATGTTGCCCTGCGCAATTGAGCAGTTTACATAGGAATTGAATGGGCGCCATTTTGGAATCCGGTGTCCATTCTATAATATGTCCTTGCCTCGGAGGCAGGACTTATTCTTCAGAGGTCTATGAAGAGGAACTACCGGAAGGTGCAAATCATAGTCACAACAAAGAGTCTCCTCGTGTGAAACCGGGGGAACGATATTCGGCAGTTATATGTTAATCAAGCAATGGAAATAGACATGAGACATTAAAGAGTTTTTAAAGTCTAATGCCGATGGAAGTAGGCCTACTCTCGGGGCCTGGCCCCTCCACCTAGTGTGTATGGTTGCAGGGCTCTCACGCATTCGGCGTGAGACACACACAATTCAACCCATGCACAGTTTGCACACCCTCACACGCCCCACTTTGTATTTCTCACGCAGAAAAATTACCAGGATAGCGCCCACCAATTTGGACCGTGGAACGGGTAGGAATCAAATGGGTTTCCCGTACGTAGGGTAACCAGACGTCCTCTTTTGCCCGGACATGTCTTCTTTTTGAGACACTTTAAAAAAATGTGGCGGGATTTCAAAATCGTCCGGGATTTTATTAAAGCCTCATATATGTTCACATTGAATTTGCGTTGCTTTTCTCTGGGTCGTTCACAAACTAGTTAGGCTACGCCCATAGTTCCACAATCAGTTCTGTTCGCTTTGCATTGGTGGAAGTGAGTAGGGGGAGTGGTTAAGTAGAGCCTTCAGATTGGACGGTTTGACCCTACATGATTACCGTCATGTTTTGTACTTATTTTTTTACCATTGTTGTTTTATCGGGACAAACATTAACAAATTTCTCCTACAGGGGATGGATAAAGTTATATCTATTGAACAGAAAGGAAATACTTTACACACAGTTTTTACCACAGCATTGGCCTATTGAATGCCACAGATACAATTTAAGCATTGGACTGAATGCCACATAAATACATTTAAAAGTTCAGGGGAAAGTATATGCCTCTACTGGTGTTGCTTAAGCCAATAACCTTTTGAGGCAGTGTTGTTTCTGAATATTAGTGTTAAGGGCCAATAATGCGCGACACTTACTATCATACATTAGTCACCATGTCTGTGGACACATTTGTATGCAGTCACATGTTAATATACCCCCCCCCCCCGCCGACAAAATCTCACTCTGAACTCAGTTCAAAACTTGAGAGCCCTGTGGTTGCCTACGGCTGGACTGTCTCAAATCATGAAAGAAGGCAATTTAACCCACAACAAATAATAAATCAAAATAAGTAATGAATATGGTAATTTAAGATGTTTTTCCAAATGGTTATTTCATAGCAGACGCAGACCTCGATTTGTCTGTACTTGATTGAACCGACAATCCATCAAACAAAGACGCATGAATATCAAATACACAAACACACATTCAGAGAAAATACACCCCAACAAACACACACAGACACGCTCACTATTGTACACACACAAACAAACACACACACACACACACACACAGACACACACAAGCGTTCACACAGTTGATGTCATACAGGCCTATTTCACCTACAATTACGAAAGCATGCTTGCAAGACAAGGACACGTCATTTCATTTGAGGCCTTCTTTCCCTATTCAAATCCCTTCTCCTTCTCTTTCCCTCCTTGGTGGGTTGTTTCCATGACAACCTGCATTAGCCTTAAATCCCCCCTCTGCTTCCCTCTGTGGCACAATAGTGAGTTTCAGGCCTGCCTCCAAGCGCGAACAACAGAGTTTAAACCAACATGTGGTTGGCCTTGCAAATATGTACCAGTGTATCTCCTGTGAGACATAGGACCCACTGCCAGGGGGCGCAGCCAAATACACTGGCATCCTAAGTGGATGATCGGACTGCTCTGAAGGCCAGACACCCATCCTATTTGTTATTAATGTTAACATATTATAGGTTATGAGTCGTTTACAGAACATTTCGTCACATGGGCTATCCGTTTAGACAACACAATGGTTGATCAAGTTATTTTTACAGTACAATTTCTGTTTTGGTTCCGAAGTTAGGTTCCAAATAGTATTGAAATACACTCAAATTCACACAAATACAGGTTTTAAAGAGATGATAGGTTCATTTTGTGTTCACATATTAACAGATGGGTTTAACCTTCTAGTCCAACAGCCTTAAACTCAATGAGTGACACGGTCAACCCATCATACTGTATCAGTGTAGGCATATTTATACTTATACACTCAAGAACCTGATCAAGTAGACTGATACTGGTAGAACATTTGCTGCAATATTACTTTTGTATTCTGTATATTTCACGAATGATCCTGAGCACAAATTCCCTTCATAGATCTAAGTGTATGTGAACGTGTACTGTGCTGGCAGTATAAGATACAGTCTTTTGAATAATATATAATAATAATGACACATATGTACCCTTGAGGGAAGCATTGTAACGAGGTCGGTGTGTCAGACCCCTGTGGCTGTGAGAGGATACCAGCCGCTCTGTACTGTGTTAGAGCGGATGTCATTATCAATAGACACCTAAAGAATAGGCTCTATGGCTCCATTCCATTAAAGGATGGAACCAAGAGGCCTATGGGGCTCCGTTCCATCTTTTGATGGAATACCTCAGGCTTCTTTGTTTAATGAAACACACACCACATGAAACACATATTTCTTTGTGTTAACCAAAGTGATTTATAATTTGTGTGTGTGTGTGTGTGTGTGTGTGTGTGTGTGTGTGTGTGTGTGTGTGTGTGTGTGTGTGTGTGTGTGTGTGTGTGTGTGTGTGTGTGTGTGTGTGTGTGTGTGTGTGTGTGTGTGTGTGTGTGTGTGCGCGCGTCTATGCGTGTGTGTGTGTGTTTATGTTTGCACATCTGTATTTCAGCATCGATCTAGTAGTAATGCTACAGAAACAATCAAGCCAGGCGTCGCATGGCACCAATACCGCTCATTGATTGGCTGAGCATCTCGGGCTCTTGCCCGGCTGGCCACATGGTCTCAAATCGAATTGGGAACAATATGTTTAGAGAGGCTGATCAATAGGTTTTAGTGGGAGATTCAAATGCATGTTGGGTTCAGTTGGATGTTTAGGTTGCCAATTGGTTGTTTAGTTAAGAAAAGAAAAAAGCAGGATTGAATTATCAGTTCGTTTGTGTGTTCAAAATCAGTGACATCACTCAAGTGACGCGATGCATTACCGTTAGCGTAGGTCTTGTTTACTTGAGCGGTTCGCCGTTTTAGCTTGCAGGTGAAGCACATGCTGTAAATCATTGGGTTGAGGGAGAAACAGCGCACAGATGGTTCAATTATGTTGTGCAATGGGTGATATTTCAGTAGTATTTCCAGAGGGATCCTTCTAGAAGGAAACAATGATGAATCTGCTAAGCAAAGGCAAACAAGACAAATGTAGTTTGCCCTAATGAAATTTGCTTCACTCTATTCAAGTATAAATTATGACAGGTAGGCTACCCCGGAGGATTGGATTAGCCTCTATTTGTCATTTATAATGGCTTCTATCATTGTACAACAATAAATAACAGTATGAACATTAGAGACAACAACATAATGACTCCCTTCATTGGTCTTTGTAATTATGATGATGATTATTATTGATTGTATAGTATTATTATTTTTAGTCATAGGAGTAGGAGAAGTAGTAGTAGTATTACTAGTAGTAGAAGTAGTCGTAGTATCATTAGTATTACAATTAGTATTAGGAGTAGTAGTAGTAGAAGAAGTATTAGTAGGACCTAGTAATAATATGAAATAAAAAATATTATTTTGTTTGAGATCTGTGCCTCAAGTGAGGGGGCACAAGCATTGTGGGGGGCGGTGCCCGGCCCCCCATAGCGACGGGCCTGCCACCATGCATGGATGTGCAGACTTTGCTTGAGTATGGACGCATGTAAGAGGAATTAGGCCTGTGAGACCAAGGAATAGGTCGGGCCTCAATAGATTGCTGTCAGGTTTTACACCGCCTCACCATAATATATAGAATAAAAAATATGATTTCATGCTGATACAAAAGCACATATATATACGTCATTGACGTATATATATGTTTTCTAGAGATCAGACAAAGAGATCAGACTGTTTTCTAGAGAAAACAAAATACGTCATTGAAAGTATAAACCGCTCTATGGACTATGTATAGAAACCACGTGTTTTTATGTATGTTATAACACCATCTTAACACGGATTACACCCACTGACATTGTCTGATTTGTTGCATTTTGTTCTGAAAACCCCATAGGATGGAAACAGGTCTGTGGTTAAACCGAATCACTTGATATATTTAGCGTGTATTTGGCTTTAGCAGGTGATGTTATTGAACAGGATATGATTGATAGACATTTTTTAATTATTATGCCATCCTACTGTTTGTTAGAGACGCCATACTTTTTTTCGTACGTTTTTTTCGGTACACAAAAAAACGAACCCGTTTGCAGTCACTAGAGGGCAATAAAACATCACCATTAGAGTATCGAGGTTTAATGTAATATTAGATAGGATAGCCCTATGTATTTTTAATCGTCTGTAATGGCCTATCGTAAAATCAAAACCCATGCACTTGGTCTCTTTCAATGAAAACGATACCATCCCACGCATAGCCTATCTATAATTATTATAGTGGAAAAATAACTTGAGGTCAACCAGTATATCAAAAGTCATGCATGCAAAGATCTGTGGCCTGGCAAGCAGACACGCACGCACGCACACGCGCGCGCGTGTTATTATTAGTGCGTGTTATTAATTATTATTTATATTATTAACGCTCCGTTCACACAAACACACACAACGACAGACACCTGTGGAACCAGCTCCCCCCACACATCCGCTGTGACCCTTCCGTGGAGACTTTCAAAAAGTACACAAAAGCACACCTTTTCTCTGAGGCCTATGGCCTCTGACTCACGACCCCATCCAGGGCCTTGTGCATTTTGCACTCTCACTCACTTTTTTACATATACACCCTCACCTCCCACTCTTGTGAAGCGACCTTGAGTATCCTGAAATGCGCTATATAAAACCATTTTTTATTATTATACACCGGTCCGACACACACACACACACACACACACACACACACACACACACACACACACACACACATACAGAGAAACACATTTTTACCCTACACCACCACTACCAAATGGACTACAAAGAAAACAACAGTTCATGTTTTAAATTACAACGAAAAGATTGAACCACCGCGTGAATCGGCTTTGCAGGCAAGGGGCCTCGTAGCACCAGGCTCCGGCCGTGTTTATTTACCCTGAGCGTACCTCCATACCTCACACAGACCTATCATTGTAACAAGTGGGCACTGCTGGCGTTTATCCTCACTCCTTTCCCGCCTCCCTCACCTGCTTGTCCTTACTGCCCTGGGCCTGCGCCATGCACTCCTCCCCATCCCCCCCCCCACCCCACACTTGGTGCTGGTTCTGGTTGGGGTGGTGGTGGGGGTGGTGCTGGTGGTGGGGGTGGGGGTGGTGCTGGTGGTGGGGGTGGTGATGTTGGTGGTGTTGGGGGTGGTGGGGGTGGTGGTGGTGGGGGTGGTGGGGGTGGTGGTGATGTTGGTGGTGGTGGGGGTGGTGGGGGTGGTGGTGATGTTGGTGGTGGTGGGGGTGGTGGGGGTGGTGGTGGTGGTGGTGATGTTGGTGGTGGTGGGGGTGGTGGGGGTGGTGGTGGTGGTGGGGGTGGTGGGGGTGGTGCTGGTGGTGGGGGTGGTGGTGGTGGGGGGGGTGGTGGGGGTGGTGGTGATGTTGGTGGTGGGGGTGGTGGGGGTGGTGGTGGTGGTGGGGGTGGTGGGGGTGGGGGGGGTGGTGGGGGTGGTGGTGGTGGTGATGTTGGTGGTGGTGGGGGCGATCTTAAGACTCCTAGTTAGGCGCCAGGCGGTTGGTGGTGTTGGGGGTGGTGGGGGAGGTGGGGGTGGTGGGGGAGGTGGGGGTGGTGGGGGAGGTGGGGGCGGTGGTGGGGGTGGCGGTGGGGGCGGTGGTGGCGGGGGGGGGTGGTGGTGGCGGGGGGGGTGGTGGGGGGGGGGGGGTGGTGGCGGGGGGGGTGGTGGCGGTGGTGGTGGCGGGGGCAGTGGGGGCGGTGGTGGGGGTGGTGCTGGTTCTGGTTGGGGTGGTGGTGGGGGTGGTGGGGGTGGTGGTGATGTTGGGGGTGGTGGGGGGGGTGGTGATGTTGGGGGTGGTGGGGGTGGTGGTGATGTTGGTGGTGGTGGTGGGGGTGGTGGTGATGTTGGTGGTGGTGGGGGTGGTGGGGGTGGTGGGGGTGGTGGTGATGTTGGTGGTGGTGGGGGTGGTGGGGGTGGTGGTGATGTTGGTGGTGGTGGGGGTGGTGGGGGTGGTGGGGGTGGTGGTGATGTTGGGGGTGGTGGGGGTGGTGGGGGTGGTGGTGATGTTGGTGGTGGTGGGGGTGGTGGGGGTGGTGGTGATGTTGGGGGTGGTGGGGGCGATCTTAAGACTCCTAGTTAGGCGCCAGGCTCGTTCTGAATGCTATTGATTTCAGTCAGTGTGAGTCAGTGCCGGTGCTCACCGACTGGTCGCTGTGCTTTATCTGCCCCCACCTCGTCGCGGAGAGCGGCCCGCCCCAGAGGACGGCCGTCCAGCTGGAGGAGGAGATAAGGAGATAAGGAGATGGGAGAGGGGAGAAGGAGCGGAGAACAGGGGCTGTGTAATGCGAGAGGGTAGAAGTATAGGGGGGTAGTTACAGTGAGGGGCTTACGAAGAGAAAAGACGAGGAAGAAATGAACATACTTCACGGGAGGGTATCCTGACTGTCGGGCTTTGTCTGATCTCTAGAAAACAGACTCCAGTGGGTTGTTATGGGATAGGCTTCGGATTGGACTGAGTTGCAGTCAAGGGGGCCAGGCCCCTGGGAAATTCTGTCAGGAATAATTACATATATACATGTGAATATGTGTTTATATGAATATATATGTATTTGGATACATGCAAATAGATCAAATACCTTGAATGACTCTTAATTTCTCCCACCCCATCCCAAAATAACGTTGTTTTGTTCCACCTCAATATTCTAGAGCTTAACAGCGATTGACAGCGGTCTGGTCTAATGGCGTTGGGCATTGTCAGATTGACAGTTCTCAAGCCCAATGGGCTTGATGGGGAGGCGGTGCCACCCTGTTGCCCCCCGTTTAGATCGGCCCCTGCAGGGATGGTTAACCGATCAAGAAAAGAAAAAGCAATCGAGAGCTTAAGAAGGGACACTGATTCCTAACAGGGGGGTCGATCGCTCGTGGGTGGACTGAGTGGGTAGGGGGGATGGGGGGGGGGGGGGGGGAGGACACCTGGAGCTTATTCGTATTCTTCCACTACAGACACAAGATGAGGAGATGGAGGCTCGGAACAGAAAGGTCTATAATGGTGGTGGAACCACTCTCCCTGTGTTTTCCGAAAATCATTCTGTGCTCCTCTGGCGGGAGATAAGTGTTTGCTACAGAGTCACCTCCGTTTGACGTTCCCTGAATATCTTCCGACCGGCACTGCGTATCTTCCGACGGCCCCTGAATGTCCTCATGCATAGCCATCTCTCTGCATGGGGTCCCCTCACTCGTTCCACTTCCCCTCCGGGGGAGCGCCCCTGCTATGCATGTGTCCGTGCTCACACGATGCTTTGGCTGGTCTTATTGGGAATGCTTATTCATCTACGTATTTCTTTCGTCTTTCAAGAAGAAACACACACGCTGTGACACTGCCTTCCCCCCGCCTAGGCCATACACACAGCTCCCATTATGTGTCAGACTTGGACGGGCAAGTTGAAGTTGGACTACTAGACCTGATGGTTTTAATTTATGTTCTCAAAAAGCCATGTACTTTGAATCTCTCTCTCTGTCTCTCGCTCTCGCTTTGCTTTCTCTTTCTCTTTCCCTCTTGTTTGCTTTCTTTTTCTCTTTCTCTATCGCTTTTTCTTTCTCATTCTTTCCCCCTCTCTCTTTCTCGCTCTTGCTCACTCTCTCCCCCTTTCTCTTGCTCTTTCTCTCTTTCGCTCTCTCACACACACACACACACACACACACACACACACACACACACATACACACACTCACACACACACACACACACACACACACACACACACATACACACACTCACACACACACACACACACACACACACACACACACACACACACACACACACACACACACACACACACACACACACACACACACACACACACACACACACACACACACACACACACACACTCTCTCTCTCTCTCTCTCTCTCTCTCCCCCACAAACACACACACTCACTAACACTCTCTCACACACTTGCTTGTGTATATTTTAACATTCCCTGTAAGAATACAAGTAGCTCTTTGAACACAGCGTGTCTTTGGCTCGCAGTGTGTGGGGAACAGCACTGCTCTGTACAGCCACAAACCCTGAAGTCTTTTGCACCACTACTCAGCCTCCTGCTACAAACAGTGCAGGTCCTATTGCACACAGCTCACACACATCTGCCACTTTGTTCAAATATGGCAAATATTAGGTTGTTGATTTGTATTTTAAAACAGTGTTCAGGCATATTTGCATTGCTTGTAGCACCTACAAGATGAATGGGTTGATATAGAAAGAAATAAACAGTCACATATATTTAATTTAGTTTTATTTTAAAGTCGGACTGCAAGGAAGAGTAGAAAATTGTTGCACATCAATATCAAATATACAGTCTTAATCACTTAAATATTGATACTGGCTGGTATACATATTTCCTCTGCTTTATTTTGTAACTGTAAACTTCCAACTAAAGCCATTTAGTGCATGTTACTTCACCTAACCTATTTATGTTTATACCTGACAGGTTAAAGTAACACAGGACATGTTCAGTTACTAACTTGTCTACTTACATGAACAATTTATCCTTCATGCTCTCTATGTCACAGCGAACAGCTGCCATCTTTTCATCGTTGGTTTGCAAGAAGAAGTTTTGCTTCCTATTGATCTACTGTATATCTCGAGACATCAGAAGTTATGTCCTGCTGTCTATTGGTCTATATCTCGAGACATAAGAATGTCTTGTTTCCTATTGGTCTATATTTTGAGACATTAGAAGCTATGTCCTGTTTCCTATTGGTCTATATTTTGAGACATTAGAAGCTATGTCCTGTTTCCTATGGGTCTACATCACAACACATTAGGATCTCATTAATGCTTCCTAAATCACTGGACATTAGCGTGTGGGGAACTAATCACCAAGGCCCGTATTCTGTGGCTCATCAGCTTTTGAGGGTCCATTCACTATTAGGAAAAAAAAAATTGCTGGAGGTGTTTCACATGATGTGTGCATGCTCAAATCCACCATCATGGTCGTCTTTTCACTGTTAATGTATCCATCTATTGATCTACAATACAATTATAGAATATTGACAGCTGGTTGCTTGCTAATTTTCTGCCTTTATAAATATCATTCTAGAGGTATTATTTCAGAAATTTCCATTTGCAATTATTGGTATTCACTTTTGGAATTTCATATAACATGATTAACAATCTGTGGTGGAGCCAATCTATCCCCCCATGGTACCTCCTACTCCTCAACCTCCCCACCTCTTCCTCCCCCTCCTCCTCCACCTCCTCATCCTCCCCCACCACCAACTCCTCCTCCTCCCCCACCTCCCCCTCCTCCTCTACCTCCTCCTAGAAGTCGTACTGGGACACGAACACGGTCACCCTGGTGATGTATCGGCCCAGCACCACGCGTCTCTCCAGCTCCGTCATCTCCATCTCCGCCTCCATGGTGACGGGACCGGCCAGTGGCGTGACCAGCATCAGCTGACCCGTCTGGCGGTCCGACCGCTGCACGGTGAAGTGGCGGCGGGCCAGTTTGCCCCCCAGCAGGGAGAAGCGTAGGGCGTCGCCCATGGGCCTCATGGCCGACACGCGGAACATGACACGCGGCGCCGACAGGTTGGACACCACGGACAGGAAGTGGTAGGAGAAGGAGTTGGGCGCCAGGGGACACGCCTTGTTGTCCACGGGACACGGGTTCCGCTCGCAGCGCCTGGCCGGAAGGAAGTGGTCATCGATCAGAGATGAGGAGTGGATTCCCTTGGTTCTTTGAATGGGTTTTGGATTTGCATTTATATGGGATTTATTTTGAAGAAAGAAATATTTTTTTAACCCTGAGAAAATGATTTTTTTAATATAACTGATCAGATTGTTTAACCTTCTAGTTATTACCTTTTCATTGGGTCGAATATTATTGTGTGTATGATCATATTTCAAATATATATCCTTTTAGATGTTATAATTATATCTGCGGTTCTGATTGTCGCCATCATCTCTTCAAAGCGACGATCCTGTACGTTGACCTCTGACCTGTCATGTTCACGCATGGGGTTAGGGTTACAGGACAGGACGTGGTCATGGTTGTACTTACATCGGGGCAGTTTTGACGTAGGTGGCATTGCGCATGCGAGGACACTCCACGCGGACGCACTGGAAACCTCCGTACGTGTTCACACACACCTGCTCCCTGGTGCAGTTGTTCTGCCTGATGGCACACTCGTCCATGTCTGGGAGAGAGAGAGGGGGACGGGAGGGGACAGTCAATAGCAACAAAGAATGAACAGAGAGGAAGTAGATACACTGAAGAAAGAGGAAGAGAGAAAGAGAGAGAGGGCGAGAGAGAGAGGGCGAGAGAGAGAGAGAAAGAGGAAGAGAGAAAGAGTGAGAGAGAGAGAGAGAGAGAGAGAGAGAGAGGGCGAGAGAGAGAGAGAGAGGGCGAGAGAGAGAGAGAGAGAGAGAGAGAGAGAGAGAGAGAGAGAGGGCGAGAGAGAGAGAGAGAGAGGGCAAGAGAGAGAGAGAGAGAGAGAGAGAGAGAGCGAGAGGGCGAGAGAGAGAGAGAGAGAGAGAGAGAGAGAGAGAGAGAGAGAGAGAGAGAGAGAGAGAGAGAGAGAGAGAGAGAGAGAGGAAGAGGGAGAGAGAGAGAGAGGTCCAGCAAAAGGAAGACAGACAGAAAGAAGGAAACGGGGAATGATAGCAAGAAAAAGGGTTAAGCAAAAAAAGGCAATAGTATTTATTATTCTGGTAAAACGTTCCAAAAAGGGCACCTTAATTAACCATGAATCCACATCAGTTAATGCAGTAATAAGCATTTGCTAAAAGTTCATTAACGGTCAATGTTGTAGTTTATATTTTCTAATGGTGTTCATGTTAAAAAAAGAATTCATTTATACATTACATGTAGACCTAACCCATTTACCCACTAACCCACTAACCCATTAACCCTTACCTCCTTTGCTAATGCTAACAATGCATATTACTGCATTAACTAATGTCAGTGAATGGTTGAATGATGTTCCTGTATTCTAGTGTGTAACTGGGATCATTTCCCAGTGTACTCTTCTCTGTCTGTGTGTGTGTGTGTTTGTGTGAGTCTGTGCATCAACATCCATGCGTATGCATGTGTTTGTTTTTATGTGTGCGTGTGTGTGTGTGTGCGCTTGCATGTGCGTATGGGCATGCTCATGTGTTTGTCCTTGTGTGTGCTTACACGCATGTGGGTGCGTGGGCGTGTGTGTGAGCGACTTGTGTCTGGTGTCTTGATGAGAACACAGCGCCTGGAGGACCGCAGCAGACCTTTGCAGCTGCGTCCGTCGCGCGTCAGCTCGTAGCCGGCGGGACAGACGCAGCGGTAACCTCCAGGTGTGTTGATGCAGGCGTGGTGACAGATCCTTCCCGCCTGCCCGTTATGGAACACCTCACACTCATCAATATCTGGAACACAACACACACGGGACACGCGGGGACACACGCACGTCAATATCTGAAACACAACACACACGGGATACACGTGACCACAGGCACGTCAATATCTGAAACACATCACACAGGAACACACACAGACACACACACACACACACACACACACACACACACACACACACACACACACACACACACACACACACACAGAGACAGACACACATATACACAAAAAGACAAACACATGTACCAACGTTGCAGTGATTTATCTTCACAGCCCAATGGGCCCCTCCCCATATGTCTGTGAGTGTGTGTCTGTGCATATTTGCATACCGTGTGCATGCAGGGCCGGCGCTCGGCATAGGCGAGCTAGGCGACCGCCTAGGCCCCCCCTCCCCCCCCCGGCGCAAGTTGATTTCGAGTTGCCTAGGGCGCCGAAACGGCCAGCGCCGGCTCTGTGTGCATGTGTTGGTTTTTGTTTGTGTGTGTGTGTCCTTGTGTGTGTTCATGTGTGCGCGTGTCTGAGTGCGTGCATGTTCGTGTGGGCGTGTGTGGGCGTGTGCGTGACTTGTGTCTCGTGTCCTCCTGACGCGAACCCAGCCGGCTACCTGTGCAGGTGCTGCTGTCCCGCCCAGAGATGGTGTACCCCGGCTCGCAGGTGCAGTGGGTGGTCCCCTGGACCTGGGTGCAGCGTGACGGACGCGTATGCGCCGCACTGGCGTCCGCCGGCAGAGAGGGGGCAGCAGCAGCAGCAGCAGCAGCGGCGGGGGAGGAGCCCGCGGTCACGTTCGTCACGGAGCTGACGACTGAAGAAGAAGAGAGAGCAGTGGGCCGTGGATGGGAGTGTCATCCTGTCTGCGTGATCGTTCAGCTTTCTAAAAACAACAGATGGAATCACGTCGAATGGATTCAATTCAGCTAATCTGTGATGGTATGGCCCCGGGATAGTTACAATTGCAATTCACTACGAGACGTAACAATTTGTGCATCGAATGAGTTGTAGCTGTTTTTTTTACATCTAAGTGGTAATGATTCCAGCTCAAGAATCCAGACAACATCCCCATTTACCGCCTCTCACAACCCTCTCTGCTGTTTTTGCTTCCCATTTATTCTCAGTCAAACACATAAAATGTCTTCTATTTTGATCCGTGAAAGGTGTATCCAATGCGGGACTATAGGACAAGCATAACATATCCATTTAGTATGAATGATGTTCGAGTTTTGTTTCTGATACGATGTTCAATCTAGTCAGTTGATATCTGCATGGATAAACAGCATGTCACATTTGTGTTTGTTTATTTGTTTGCATGCATTTGGCAGAAATACTGCTGAGGTAAATACATTTAAAGCGATAATTAAAGAGTGTTGTTTATGTGTAGGGGTAGATGCCTCTATTCAACCAACATAGGCCTATTCATCGCACGACTTTCTTCTAACACTGGCACCACAACAAAGTTAAATATGAAGCTACAAAACATGGCGTCGCTGAACTCTCCGCCACCCATTTGCCGGTCGTGTTTTGCAGCGGGGGATTAATGAACTCTTCTAAAGGCGCCAAACGGGAACACCGCAAAGGGTACGACCCGCTGAACTGAAGACTGTTGAAAAGGAAACTCGCACAGAGCGTCCAGTGTTTGGGCTGACCAGAGACCAAACAGAACCCGCCCTGCCTCAGCCAGCCTGCATGGGCTGAGCTTTTAAGTCCATAAAAATAGCAGTCTCACCTTTGAGCAGGGCGCCGTGACTGACTTTCTGTGTTCGTCAGCAATTTGTTTCAGCAGCACTTTGGGGATACTTGTTTTTGGGACGATTTGGGACGAGGCTTGGATTCAGTGTTAATTAAGGACTTCATGTTCTATTGATTGTTTTTTGGAGATGCAATTAAGTGTGTTCTGGGAACATGACGGTACTGCCATAAATAATAAATAGCCCAAGTATTTGACGGAGAGAGGATTTTAAAGGTATATACAAGGGGAATGTTTTACCATGGCTTTTTGAGGTTTGAAGGCGTCGAGGACTAGTGACTGTGACATACTGGCATCAAGGCAAAGAGAAATCCTCATCAAGGCAACGCTAACTCTCATGACCTCTGTGTATGAGTGACGGTGGAGTGTGTGTGAGGTTCCCAGACGTAGGCCTACTCACATGACGGAGCCGCGTTCTGGCAGTACGCTCCGGTCCAGCCTTTGGCACACGTGCACGAAAACTGGTTCACCTCATCCGAGCAAGACCCGCCGTTGAGGCAGGGGGACGACGCACACTCGTTGACGTCTGCAGACGAACATGGAACGGTGGAATGAATGGATGCACGGATTAATGGATGGGTGAATGAACGGATGGATGGAGGGATGAATGAAGAGCAGCAATATATACAAAATCATGTAAAAAAGATAAGAATATGACATCACTGCAGCTTCTTATCTTTGTGTGTGGTGTGCGTACGTGTTTGTGTACATACATACGTGTGTGTGTGTGTGTGTGTGACAGTGGAAGAAATAAAAAAAAGCGATGGGAGGGAGAAAAAGAGAGAGAGAGAGAGGGAGGGAGAAAATGAGAGAGGGATAAAGCTGGAAAGAGAGAGTACGAGATGGGAGAGAGATACAAAGGATTTAAATGAGCAGGGGCTAAGTTGACAGAATGCTCCGCTTTTTATCAGAAAGCCTTTGAAACATTATCTTAACGTTGGCTGACATTCAGAGGAACCCCTGCCTGAAATATCAAATATCAACTGTGTTCAATAACAACCCCCCCCCCCCCCCCCCAGCAACACAACCCTACCCCCCCCCCCCCCCCCCCCAAAAAAAAAACACATGACACAAAAGGAAACATGATCATGAGACATTTATGAAATGTATCTTATCTAGACGTACAGAGAGAGAGAGAGAGGGAGGGGGGGGGGGACAGAGAAAGAGAGAGAGAGAGTCAGAGAGAGAGGGAGAGTGGGGGTGAGATGGAGGGTTAGGAGGCGTAGGTGACATAAAGAGCACGGTGACAGGGTTGTTCCAGAAATCAGTGGATAAGATACAGGATGATTGATGGAGAGGAGGGAGGAGGAGGAGGGGGGAGGAGGAGACGGGGCAGGAGGATGGGGGAGGAGACGGGGCGGAGGAGGCGAGGAGGAGACAGGGCGGGGTGAGCTTTATCGCAGGAGGGATTCAGACGGGTGTACTGGGAGTGGGAGGGTTTATAATGTTCTTACCTGGAAACCAGGTACTACTAGTTAGTGTTCTTATCATGAAACCAGGTACTACTAGTTAGTGTTCTTATCATGAAACCGGGTACTGCGATAGTGTGGGGGTTAGGGTTAGGGTTTAGTTTTCTTATCAGGGAATTAAACTGGTTACTTCCGGGAGTGGGAGGGTCTTTAGTGTGTTTTTCAGGGGTTTACCACCGGGTACTTCCTGGAGTGGGCGGGTCTTTAGTGTCTTATCAGGGAGGTTACTACCGGGTACTTCTGCAGTGGGAGGGTCTTTAGTGCTCTTATCAGGGGGTTACCACCGGGTACTTCCTGCAGTGGAGGGTCTTTAGTGCTCTTATCAGGGGTTACCACCGGGTACTTCCTGCAGTGGGAGGGTCTTTAGTGCTCTTATCAGGGGGGTTACCACCGGGTACTTCCTGGAGTAGGAGGGTCTTTAGTGTGTTTATCAGGGGTTACCACCGGGTACTTCCAGGAGTGGGATGGTCTTTAGTGCTCTTATCAGGGGGGTTACCACGGGTACTTCCTGGAGTAGGAGGGTCTTTGTGTGTTTATCAGGGGTTACCACCGGGTACTTCCTGCAGTAGGAGGCTCTTTACTGTTCTCAGGGTTCAGGGGGGCTCACCTCGGCAGACGGCCCCCTGGCCGCTCCAGGTCAGGTTCTCCAGCAGACCCGTGTCTCCGGGCCCCCAAGGGTGTACCCAGGGTCGCAGGTGAAGTGGACCTCGTGGCCCACCGCCTGGGCCTTGCCCAGCCTCCGGCCGTTGACCGGGACGTCCAGCTTTGGACAGGAACCTGGGGGAATCATGGCCACACATCAACACATACAGTAGGCGGGACAGTTCATCCCAATGTTACAAAAATACAAATAAGGGATCAAGTGCAATATCAAAATCTTTTTCAATTTTGTGATAATGGTCAAATGGGTCCATGCAGATATGTAACACTGTTATAACTTATAAAGGGAGTAGGGTCCTACTGTAGGCCTACAAATTTCAAGTTATTCTCCAGATTCTGAAAAAATGTTTGTTGGCAATGACCACAAACAAATGTCAAATCATGTTTTTGAAAAAAAAATCCTTAGAAATTTCCTTAGAATTTTTTTTATGCAAAATGATAATTCCCACTAATAGTGAATCATGTGTCAAAAATGCAAGATCAGTCAGAATAATCATGCAAAGGTTCCCTATGCAAAAATGCCGATTTTCAACGCCCCTAACGTGAGTAACGCGCTTGGTGTGGCCGTACCTTAAGGCCCCGTCCACACGAAGCTGAAACGGGCGAAACCGTTGCGGTTTCGATCTATCCGGTTTCGGAGTATCTCCGTAAAGACGGAGTCAAGCGAAACCGGGTAGATCTGTAGAAACACTGTAGTACACATGCCAGGCCCATAAGGGGCGCTGACGCAAAGCAAAATCATCTCTAATCATCATGTTTGCGATTGTCGATGCCGTAAATTTGTGAAACGACAGTTACTGCCCTCTAGAGGATTTATTGCGTAACATCCATAAAAACGCTGAAACCAGACGGAGGTATGAAGGGTAGTTCCGGGGGCAACGTTTGGGGCGACGGACGAATTCCGTCCGGATCCGGAGGTATGGATCGGCCTTAAGAGGACTGCTTGGTCCAGGCATTGCGTGGGCCGGGGGCTCACTGTTGGTGGTCCGGGAGGCGTGCTTGGCGGTGGTCTGCTGCAGCAGGTTGATCTTCTTGCGGAGGGCACGCAAGCTCTGGGTGTAGGACGCCTCGTGGGCGGAGAGCAGCTTGTGGACCTGCTTCAGAGAGCTCTGCAGCTCAGCACGGGTGGAGCATTCCTGGAGGGTGGAGAGAGAGAGGGGGGGAGAGGGGAGGAGATAGCGAGAGGGGGGAGAGGCACAGGCAGTGAGAGAGAGAGAGAGAGAGAGAATAAGTATTATTTGGATGAATATGTTTAGTTGTTTTCGAATAGAATTGGTTGCAAATATTTAGAATAATCTAAAGATAAGAAAACTCAATTTCCGTTTGGTAAATTAGTTTAATTAAATGAGTCATGCCATTTAGGTTGCTGAATGTAATATTTTTTCTTCCCTTCCTTTTAATCAAGTATGAGCATTGACATTCCACCCGAGCGGGAAAAATATGCCTGGTTATTAAATTAATGCACAGTGGACCAACATTAGAGGTTTAACGAATTGCACAAACAAAACAGCTTGACCTACTATTTGCCCTATTCCAGTCCCAATACATGTTTGCTTGGCAAAAAACTTTCTGGCAAAGAAATGTTTATACATGTAGCTTAAGTCTAGGGGCGACGTTGTCAGTGTTATGAAAAGCCTCTGCTAAACGTTGCATTAATAACTGCGCCGCGGCACACACGACGCCCCCCGCCTTCGTCTTCTTACATTCGCCTTCCAGTAATCGAAATCGTCTAATCCGTCTACCAACACACACACACACACACACACACACACACACACACACACACACACACACACACACACACACACACACACACACACACACACGAGGAACCAGTGGTCAGGTTTTCAAGTAACCATTGCGCAAAGTGGATATTTCAGGGAATGTGAATGAATCGCCCACATCGACTACCCCCCCCCCCCCCCCCCCCCCATCCCCCCGTGATAAACGATCAGTTCTGCGGGCTCTCTGAAGAAACCCGGCGGGTCGAGTTAACCTGTACACTACACGCAGTCGCAGCGTAAACATCAATCCTCTTTAAAGCCACGGCTCCCATTGGCTGAGAGCAGAAGGAGTGGTACCAATATGTGTTTTTTTTTTTTTTTTTTTTGGGGGGGGGGGGGGGGGGGGGGGCAGACGTTCTTTGCTCTCTTTCATTCAGCCGACCTTTACTGTTCCCACACACGTGCTTTCAGAACAGCCAATTTGTGTTTTTTTTCATCCTGCGAGTTGTGTAAGAAAAGTAAACATTTGGCTTCGAAAAAAAAGTTTCAGATTTGGTCCGAAGTAGCTTTTGGAGAAGCTTATGTCAGTGCGTGGGAAGTGGGAACACAGATGTTTACCATGCCCTCAAAGCCATCTTTTATGCGTCTGAACAGAATGTTATGTGAGTGTTTCATCTTTTCTATTTGATGGTTGTGGTGAATATTAAGTCTGGATGTGATTGTTGATGTTGATAGATGTTTTTATGGCGTTGTTATTTATGTTCTAATAGGCTATTGAGGCCACAAACAAAATACATATATGGACATGTAACATGTTTCTATCACACTAACTTAAAATCACACACGCATGCACTTGTGCGCACCACAAACACACACACATACACCCACGCGCGGGACACGCGCGCACCCCCCCCCCCCCCCCCCCCCCCCCCCCCCCCCCCCACACACACACACACACACACACACACACACATAAAACCACACAAACACATATTTTAGGTCAACGGCCTTGCTATTTCAAAAGATATTTGGCAGTTTTGTGTTAAAAAATCACGTGACATGTGCTTGAACTCTAGACGAGATGTTTACCCTGAGAGAAAGGATGGAGTGAAAATGTGGACCAGTGCAATGGCTGCATTTTCTCATGATATGTGACTCATAAAGATGTGCCTACATAACATAGGTTATGATTTTTTACTCATAAATTATCTGATGGTGTGGTAGTCTACCCTGTGTATTCCAGGTAGTCAATAAATGAATTACCCTAATATATTTAACAAAGAAGATCAATGATATTCATAAAAAAAAGTAATCTAGTCATTTTATGCAAGCCAGATTATAGATTGATTTAAATTCTTATTTACCATTATGGCAGGGATAATGTGCACGAACGATTTCCGATTTCATTCCCCATTGTAGCCTACCCATTACAGCAGCCTGGGAAAAAAACATCTTATGTCTCGCCGTCTCTTGTGATTGGCAGGACCCCAAACCACAAGTAGCCAATCATGACATGTGCGCGCACTATCAATTGAACAGCCACTCACCTGTCCAGACGAAAATAAGATCGGACAGAAGCATAGGATCACGACGACAAACATTTTCCAAAGTTCAGCCCTAGAGCAGGTTAAGAATATTCCAGAAGATCTCAGAGGTCTGGGGCTATGGAGTGGGAACTTCATGCGCTGAAGACCAGCGACTGGAGCCCTGGGCTGCAGTGCTGGGGGGTTTATCCCTCCATAGCCAATCACAGACTTTCGGGAAGGAAAATGACCAAATCTTTTTATATTTTAGACGGTGCTATGATTCGGGAGCAGGGTTTGCTGAGAGGTTGGGCGTGAGGCTATACCCCAATTTCACTCCACCTTGTTTGTCTGTTATAGACGCAGTTGAAAAAACAAACAAACAACGTTGTATACTGTGGACTATTTTAGCCTAAAGACCCAGCTTGCCTGAGTCTGTATTTATTTTGTAATGGACGTGCCAGACACTTAACAATAATATTTCCCTGCAATCTTGACGCAAAAGTGTAACTTTGCGCAAACATGGATGTGTAGGCGCGTCATCATCATCATCATCATGAGAAAATAGCGACCATGTGCACTCTGGGGGGACAGACAAGGCATATCCACAGTAGGTCCTCATAAACTATCCTGGACGGATAGTTTGTGTAGTTGAGCTGATTTTTGGGATGGGTTTAGTTCAGCAGAAAATGAGAACGGGACTTAACACAAAAAACGTTCTACTATAGAATGTGTTTTTTCTTGCCTCGGCCTACTATGAAGGGGGGTGACGAGGTTTTTCACGTAAACAGCAAAATTCACCTTAGGCCTATATAATTTGATTTTTTTCTTTTCAATCAAGTGACAGTCTTTCATGACGTTGGTGATTTATTACAACAACAAGATAAAAAGGCCGAATAAATTCACACACACACGCTGTATATAAATAATATACAGCGTTTAGGTTTTTTGGGGGTGTCTCCCTTCATAAAACACTGGAGCTGAGTAACCAGTGGGCCACCGTCACCAGTCTGGTTGACCCAGTGAGATGGCAGTCATCCACGGGACAATAACGCTTTGAAGACGCAGTAGAGAGGAAACATTGAGCTGACGTCCCTCGTTTAACAGTTTAATAGGGGTGGGGAGGGGGGGGGGGGGCAGGGCATACGCGGAAATTACTATAAAGGTCCCAGTTCTCCAGCCCATTCAGCAGCATGACAAGACGTTTCTAGAGGAGGAAAAGGCCCATTGTAATACACACATGGACCTTGGAGAAACTTAAGCTCTCCATCTCCGCGTTATCAACCCATGAGATCCACTACCCAGACTCCCCGGTGTGGTTGGTAGAGCGAGGGTCGTATCTGTGAGGAGGAAGGAAGTAAAAGGGAAGTGTAGAGTTACTCGGTCCCCTGCAGACATTTGAGCCACTCATCATGAGGTCTCTAACGGGTCCCCAACGTTTCCCCCCGGTTGCAGTCCCAATGGGCCTGCTGCTGACGCTGCTGCTGTGTGTTAACGCTGCAGAGATGGAGACGACCTCAGACGGTAAGCCGCTCAATTGACTGTCTAATAGTATGTTTTATGACGCATGGTTTACTGGCATGACATTTGTAAAAGGGACAAGGAAGTGGCCAATCAGAGTTTCAACCACATTTAAATAAGAGAAAAATCGAATGGAGATGTTTTAGACGAAGAAAAAAAAGTTATTGTTTTCATTTCCATTTTACCCATGTAACGAGCAGGAAGTTTTAGATCCGCTTTTCATAGGTCAATTGAATTATAAACCATTCAAGCAATTCATCCAGTCACTGCTCCCATCCACGCACAAATCATTCGTTACCATGGATCCATTAGATGGTTAAATACTCCTCTGCTTGTGTTTCTTTGCAGGGCTGGAGGTGAAGGAGCACACTCGGATTGTTGCCCAGCACAATAGGCTACGTAGCAGGGTTCAACCCATGGCAGCTAACATGCAGAAAATGGTTTGTGGCTATTCTCTGCTTTGCGTGTGTGTGTGTGTGTGTGTGTGTGTGTGTGTGTGTGTGTGTGTGTGTGTGGGGTGGGGGGGGGGGGGGGTCTGCGTGCGTGGGCGTGTATGTATGTGTGCGCGCACGAGTGTCAAGAGGTTAATATTGTCCAATTGTTTTTGTTACCTCCTTTTGTACAGACAATTAGTAAAAAGCAGAACCTCTTGTATATCAAACCGGTGTTTTAAACAGCTCTGTGACCTTGGTAACTGATTCCCTCAAATAAAGCAAACTCCTCCAAAATACCACATTAATGATATAGTAGGCCTATATACCCAGAGTTGAAAAACAGGCAGGATTATAAAGGCTACCTTTATGGTGGTTTACAAGGAGTGGATGTGTTTTGTATTCAAAAGGATCATCATCTTCCTCATTTTCTTCCAATTCAGTATAAAGAAAACTACTGTGTGTTGTTCGGATTAGTCCAACAACACGCAGAGATGGATTCAACCACACAAATGCCTTGCTTTGATTCAGAACCAATCTCCAGCGCTCATCTGCTCCTCTGCTTGGCCAAATGGATCTCTTCCCGCTTATATCTTTGTGAGATATGCTCACCGGCTTATCTGTTGTATAATATATTCAGCGTATTTGACTTAAGTGTAAAATAGGATGCTCTGTACAAACCATACTGTAATCTTTCTCGTAGATAACATCGCTAAAGTAATCTCACTACGCTCCAATTTAAAACCGCCTCGCCAAAAACTCACCCTCTGTCGATAAGGTGGTAATTACAAAGACAGTAGGGGCATAATTATTCCGCGCTAACAACTGCGGGGCGACAGGTAGTTTTACTTTAATTTTCTTGGTGAAATCCCCCACTAGAAGCCTTAGTGCACTTTCGAGGCGCGGGAGAGCTTTGCCGATAAACGCTGTAAACGGCTCAGAGCTTAAGATTTTGATTATCTCCACCTTTTCTTCCCAGCACAGCTGTAAAAAGGTAAGTGTTTGCGGTGGTAGTGGAATGATTATAATATGCTAATTCAGCGTTTCTTACTGATGGAGATGAATACTGATTTCACGGGATTGAAAGTAATGAGCTCCCTGCTTTTATTTTTTATAATCCAGGAGGTCATAAGGTCAACCAAGGCGTTCTCGTACTGCATTCAGATGCATTATATAATCATGAACTTCTACTACCTAATTTTCCTACTCATGCTTATATCAAAATATGTTTTGAGATTGATATTTATCACTATATGTTTCTCCCACCACAGCCTCAATGCTCCCTGTAGACCTAGGTTGTTTTAAAAAGCCAGCCAGATATTAGATAGGTGTTACACAGAGAGCCATATTGCTTTGTCGTGGACTACGTCTGTGTAAAAACTGTCACAACGATTGCCACGGTATAGATTTAAGACTTAAAACACACGGGCCGGGAGTTCACAACAGGCATGACATGTATTCGCCTGGAATGTGTTGATGTGTTGGAGATGGTAAGGTATTATCACCTTGCAACCATCTTGGTTCTGAACACCTGCTGGTTAGGGGGGGTAACTGAATGCGGACCTGTTCCCCCTACCCAGCTAGTGTTTAGAACCAAGATGGCAACGGAAAACGCCCCCATTGCCTGGTGACCCCCTGCACCTCTGGGTGGCGCCAGAGCCAGAAGTTTACTGGCGTGTTGATGACATTTACATTTAGGGCAATTAGCAGACGCTTTTATCCAAAGCGACTTACAATTAAGTCGCTTTGGTGTGTATGTGTGTGGTTTCAAGTACAGCAATCGCTAGGCTAACCAATTCCCCGTGTCGCAGCAATGATAGCAGCTAGTTGCTACACAGTTGCTACACAGTTAAGTACTATAATACAATACAATACAATACAACACAATACAATACACTGTCCAATGGGGGCCAGAAGGGGGAGGGTGGCTATGCAGTGTCGAGGTGGACTCTGATGTGATGACAACACTAGGTGGGCGGGGCGGTGGGGGTAATAGGGGGTTTAGTATGTTGTCTGAGACAGCTTGTCCCTCTAAGCGCCGTCTGACTCATGTGTGTGTCAGCTCACGGCCACTCCACCATGTCTTCCATCTGACCCCACCGAACATGATCGCAGGCCCCTCTCAGCGGCCCTGACTACGATTATGTTCTTGGTCGTAAAGGAGAGCGCTCCGTGCAAAACAAACTGCATGGAAAAAAAGGTGACAGGATTGATGAGGGAGACAAATAGCGCTGTGGGCTGAACAATGTAAATAATGAGACGATTCATCACATTTCTTTTCACCAATTTATTCCCAGTCGCGCCAGGAGACAAATTATTTATTGACAGGTCACGCCTTAGAAGTGTGAATCACACACACGCAGGCACAGACACACATATTCACATGCATACGCACAGACACACACGCACACATATACACACTCACGCACACACACAGACACATACACACACACGCACACACACACAGACACACAGACACATACTCACACACACACACACAAACGACAAACGCGCACATCCTCAGACACACGCACTTGCTCAAGACCCAGTCAACATCGACAACAGTGAAATGTGTTTCTGGCTTGATGGCTAAATGCGCTTGACATCTCCGCACTGTCTTTCCTTGGGGTCAGTCTGCTGTTAGAGTTGGGCACCACGGCAGGCCCCGCAGCCTCCTGTCGCCGCTCGCAGCTGACTTCACGCAATCGAAAATGCATTTCACGTGCTGCTGAACACAGCTTGCGTCTGAGTGGGGGCACCCGCATAGTGTTTTTTTGCGTAACCAAAGAAAAACACAAACGCTTTGATCGTCGCATCCAGGAGTGGAGCGAGAGGCTGGCCTTATTGGCGAGGCAGAGGGCGTCGTCCTGCCAACCCAACGCCTCCCGCTACGACTCGCCGCCCTTCCACCACACGGGCTGGAACACGCGCGTCAGCGCGCACGGAGCCACCTCCTTCTCTGAGGTCGTCCTCCGCTGGTTCGAGGAGGGGCTGCGGTATGCCTACCTGGGGGCACGGTGTGGAGAGAACGCCACCTGCCAGCACTACAAACAGGTGGCCCCGACGTTCACTTAGTGTTGATTGTGCGAAATTGAATGTTGATTGTTGGCTCTTTGATTGTTGGCTAAAGTTTGAAAAAGCAATTTTTTTATCGCACTTTTTTCTCTCTGGTTTACAAAGGTTAAATAAAAATATGTATAAAGTTTTTTGCTGGTGTCACTGTGTCTGTGTTGTTTAGTTGGTGTGGGCCACTTCTAGTCAGCTGGGCTGTGCCAGACAAGTTTGTGTGAGAGAGCAGGACCGTAGCTGGGACTTCTACGTCTGCTCATACTCCCCTGGGTGAGGAACGTGCTATTTTTTTTCGGTGCAACGCAAATAAATATTATGTGAATAACTGAATGCACAAATACCTTACAAATACACAAAAATCCAAATCCATACAAGCCCATCTTAACACTATCAAGCTTCACCTTCCTGGCTGTGTGTGACGACTCAAGGCCAAAGTCGTTGATGAACAGCCATACATCAGCATGTGTGTCACTAGTGTGCGTTATGTGTTGTGTGTCACTGCCTAGTCTGCGTTATGTGTTGTGTTTCACTGCCTGGTGTGTGTTAATGCACTGCCTTGCTTGTGTTTATGTGTGAACATGTGTGTCACTGCCTAGTGTGTGTTTATCTGTTGTGTGTCACCTTCTACTTTGTGTTTATGTCTGTACATGTGTGTCATTGCCTAACACGTGTATATGTGTGGGTACATGTTTGTCACTGCCTAGCGTGTGTTTATGTGTCAACATGTGTGTCTAGTGTGTATTTATGTGTGTATTTATGTGTTGTGTGTCACTGCGTACCGTGTATTTATGTGTTGTGTGTCACTGCGTACCGTGTGTTTATGTGTTTTTACATGCTTGTCACTGCCTAATGTGTTTTTATGTGATGTGCGTCACTGCCTACCATGTGTTTATCTGGGTGTACATGTGTCACTGCCTACTGTGTGTTTATGTGTTGTGCGTCACTTCCTACTGTGTGTTTATGTGTTGTGTGTCACTGCCTAGTGTGTATTTATGTGATGTGTGTCACTGCCTACCGTGTGTGTTTATGCGTGAACATGTGCGTGGTGATACGTGTCGCAGGGGGAACTGGGAGGTGAACGGCGTGGCGCTGGTCCCCTACAGGGCGGGGGAGGCCTGCTCCCTCTGCACCTCGCCCATGTCAGGCTGCTTCAGGCTGTGGGACCACGGAGGAGGACTGTGTGGTGAGTCACCGCAGCTCGCTCTGGAGGACAAAGACTGGGGGGGAGATGAGCCCGCTATTATCTGTTTAAAATGGTTAAGAGATGGGTAAAGGACGGACAAAGCTGTCCTTATCTTAATAGACGCAATTATCACAGTATTCTATTGCATACCATTTCTAGTTGAAATGTGTGGGATTGTGTGTGTGTGTGTGGTTTCATGCACATGTTTTTTTTTTGTGTGTGTGTTTGTATTTGTATGCGTTTTCATGCCCATATTTGTGTGTGTGTTTGTGTGTGTGTGTGTGTGTTCATGTGTATGTGTGTGTGTGTGTTCATGTGTATGTTTGTGTGTGTGTGGTCCTGTGCATGTTTGTGTATTTTGTGTGTTCATGCCCATGTTTGTGTGTGTGTGTGTGTGTGTGTGTGTGTGTGTGTGTGTGTGTGTGTGTGTGTGTGTGTGTGTGTGTGTGTGTGTGTGTGTGTGTGTGTGTGTGTGTGTGTGTGTGTGTGTGTGTGTGTCCTGCTCCCAGAGGTCCCTAAGAACCCGTGTCGAATGAGCTGCGGTCAACACGGCCACCTGAACGTCTCGTCCTGCAAGTGCCGCTGTGACCCCGGCTTCACGGGGATCTTCTGCCAGGGTAACGCGCGCCTCAGCAGCCTGGGAGAGCCAGCGGGGGGCCCATCGATACCCACAAAGGGGACCCATTATACCACCAGGTGTGAGGGTGATTAGCCGTTACAAGCCGTTTTGGAAATCAGCCTCTTTTGACATCACCAGCGAACGTGTCCGCCTAGATGTGTGCTGGATAGATCAGTCCACCAGCCTACCCGGTGGACTGCAGCAAGCGGCTTGTAACGGCTAATCACACTCATGCCCGGTGGCATAATATGTCCCCTTTAATGCGAGGGTGTCGCCTCCGATGTGTCTCCAGTGCGATGCAGTGTTCAGTGCGTGCACGGCCGCTACAGGAAGGAGGAGTGCTCATGTCAGTGCGACCTGGGCTACGGCGGGCCCGAGTGTGCAGGTGGGTTTGCCCTCTTTTTTTTTTACATGAAGCTAGAATAATTGGGCTGGGAAGTTTATGTTTTAAAATCGAGAGAGGCTAAACCTGAAAGGTGCATGTGAATTTGGAGGCATTGCAATTCCAACCGGATGGGGGACCCAGCAGAAAGTCCCAAATTGGAAAAACCCAATCTAATAGATCACCTCTAAAATCTAAAGGTTTATAATCAAAACATTTATTCATATCCATTCATATTTCTAAATATTGTTTATTAGATATAGAATATTTCCCCCAAAATATCACGGATTGAATTTGTTATCAACGTAAGCTTGTGGTCGCCGAATTCCATCAGGCACCAACACCGCATTAACATTGTAAGCATGCGGTCAGAACCCGGCGACCCGGGGAGAACCCAGGGTAAAATAAAGTCCACTGTTATTGCCTTCACTATCGTCTGAGCCTCACCGCGCATTGCTGCCGCTGTCCCTGCAGAGAAGCTGCAATTCCCTCTGCGCAGCTGCAGTGTCCGGATAGACGGAGACTGCTTCATGGTGTCCCCAGGGGCAGACACCTACTACGCTGCCAAAGGCCACTGCCAGGTGAGACAAGAGACAGGCGCAACTCAAAGAATAGAATAGAACAGAATAGAAGCTTTATTGTCATTGCATTGAATACAGTGTATTAATGCAACGAAATTGAAGGTGCCACTCTTGATCAGTGCTTTAAAAAGAAGAAGAAATAGTATATATAGTATAAGATGTGTAACAAATACAAATTCTTCCCCTACATACACTTCCCTCACCTCTCTCTCTCTCTCTCTCTCTCTCTGTCTCTGTCTCTGTCTCTCTCTCTCTCACTCATACACCAACTCATACAGGGTATACAATGTGGGACACAGACATAGACTGTCTAACATCTACCGGTGCCTTCCCGGCCAAATACACCCTCCCGCACACAAATGCAAAATTGTGTAACAAACATCCCCAAAAGCGTCTAACGTTTACCCGTGAAGGTGTTTATGTGTGCGGGTGTCCCTGTTTGTTCTCCTCTGAGTTGCCAGGAACGTGGAGGGATGCTCGCTCAGATCCACAACCAGAAGGTCCAGGATATCCTGGCCTTTTACCTGGAACAGCTGGAGACCAGCAATGACGTCACCCACTTGGACTTTGAGACGCGAAACTTCTGGATAGGTGTGGTCCCATGTCATTTACATTCATGGCATTTAGCAGACGCTTTTATCCAAAGCGACTAACAATAAGTACATTGGTCAGAAGAAAGAGAAACAACAATACATCGCTGGCGGTACAGTGAGGATGTTCATAGAACCAAGTGCCAATCACTAGGTTAACCCATTCCCCGTAAACAAAAAAGGTAGCTACAATAAGATACTACACAATGCTAAGAACCATTTTTAAGTGCAGGATGTACAACACACAATAAGTGCATACATGTCATCTCCGAACACACAAAGTACACAAATGACACGTAAAATACACACACCACCCATCTCATCACAAGGTGTTGTTAATGTCTGGATGGCTGCAGTCATTCGTCTCTGTACACAAAGCACTCTATCACAAACAAGATGGGCGGTACCGTCTTTCTGGCCAGTATGTTTAATGGGAGAATAAATGTGTATTGTGAAGTATTTCATCTGTTAAAAATACCATTTCCACTGCAGGTCTGACGTATAAATCTCTGAAGGACTCTTTCCGCTGGGACACCGGAGAGCCGCTGGTTTTCAACAGCTTCGCCTTCGGACAGCCGGACAACCAGGGGTAAGGAGCCTGTCTTTGTTGGACATGCTCAAGTACGTGCTAACATTATATTACCTAATATCCTCCAATATTACACGCCACGGTCTATTAAATGTAACAGGGTCTGTCTCGTCCTCATCCTTATTGATATGTCGTTACTTTACCTATTTTTTCTAATAATTTTTTCTATTATTATTTTCATATTTTTCTTTTCGTTGCGCTTATAATAATGGCCAGTAGGTGTCTCAGTTGCTTGCTTTCTTTCGTTCTTTCTTTCGTTCTTTCTTTCGTTCTTTCTTTCTTTCTTTCTTTCTTTCTTTCTTTCTTTCTTTCTTTCTTTCTTTCTTTCTTTCTTTCTTTCTTTCTTTCTTTCTTTCTTTCTTTCTCGACATACAACAGAAATAGAATGTTCCAGATTGAAGTGCAGGCCTTGAGAAAATGTATGAATAGAGAATTGAGAACGAATAAATGTCACCCATTCGTTCACGGTGTATCACGTATAATCAATAGACCTTTGCAAAACAGTTTCTTCCATCTATCATGCATGTGAAATGTTTTTGAACTGCACAAGCGGCTACTATTCCCCCCTCCGCTCTCATTACCCCTGCCCCTCTGTCCCCCCCTAGGTTCGGGAACTGTGTGGAGCTGCAGGTGTCCAGCGGCTTCAACTGGAACGACCAGCGCTGTAAAACACGGAACCGCTACATCTGTCAATACGGTGAGGACCTGCTCCGGGAGGGAGGGAGGGAGGGAGGGAGGGAGGGAGGGAGGGAGGGAGGGAAGCCATGAAAGAGGGTTTAGTTAACGGGTGGTGTTGCTGCCTCGCTGCTATCCAGATCCACGGCGGTCATGAGGATTCAAACGTGAGCCTGCCCGGAGCGCAGCGCTGCGACGCTATTGGCCGACCATTTCATCGATTACCAACTGATTATCAGATGTGATTAGCGATGACGTCGTTATCATAGGGTCCATGTTCTGAACAAGGCTGCTGGTTTTGAATGTGGTGTTCCTGCCATTGTTAAGGATAGTTCAACTGAAATAACCAACACAGATGTGAATTATGTGACCATCAGTCACGGGGTGAATTAGATGAACATTGGCCTAGTTAGGATTTTTTGAGTAGAAAATGTCAATAGGAAAGTGTTCGAATTTTTGTTATTTGGACAAAAACAGAATAGGTTCTGAAGGAAGAACAACAAGTAGAATCAATGTTATATATATATATATATATATATATATATATATATCATTGATTCTATGGCAAAGTGCCCAATGCTTAGCTAATCCACCCCTGGAGCGAGGGTAACATCATTTACATCTGTGTTTGTTATTTCAGTCTGACCCTGCCTACACTTTTAAACATGGCACTTTCAAAATCAATGGCACACACGGGGCATACAATAAAAAGCCTTTTAGGGATCAATAAACGTCCGCTTCAGAACGCTCGGCAGCATTTAGACAAATACCTTCTACTTAGATTGATTGGCTGGATTTCTGGCAGCTCTTTGTTTTCTGTGTGTTTCTGTGTGTCTGTGTGTGTTTGTGTGTGTGTGTGTGTGTGTGTGTGTGTGTGTGTGTGTGTGTGTGTGTGTGTGTGTGTGTGTGTGTGTGTGTGTGTGTGTGTGTGTGTGTGTGTGTGTGTGTGTGTGTGTGTGTGTGTGTGTGTGTGTGTGTGTGCGTGCGTGCGTGTGTGTGCGTGTCTCAACTAGTCCCAGGTGTGCCATCTTGTATTGATTGCCTATAGCTGTCTCAACGTGGTCAGTATTGTCAGGATTACAAGTGTGGATAGCACTCTCTCTGTGCAAATTGTTTCATTTGTTTGGTTTAGAATTGCACTCTTTGTAAATAGTTCCAAAATATCGTTTCAGGGCGCAAGGGAGAAAAGCAAAAGTCTTGAAGCCATTGTGTTTTCCAGCCCCTAAATAATCACATGAAATAACTTGTGACACCAGCAGACCCCCCCAACACCAGACGCAGAACTCACTGGAGTCATTTCCAGCCTGCGTGGCTGTGTTCTGACCATTTATAAAACGTTAAGTTGAAAGTCAACAGCCTGAGGCGAACGCTATTATAAATATGCTCCTGTGTGCTGTTCTGTGTGTTTTTGTGTGTGTGTGTTTTTGTGTGTGTCTGTGTATGTGTGTGTGTGTGTGCATTTGTGTGTGTATGTGTGTGTGTGTGTTTGTGAGCATGATTGTGCAGGTACATCAGGGTATGTGTACATAATGACTTCCATGCGTGTAATGTAAAGCCTTGCTATCCTTACATTATTCACAATCTGCTGGTGAAGGTTAGCAGGCATCTAAATTATTTCTGCACGTGTGTGTGCATGTGTGCTTGTGCAGGTCCTCATCACGTCACCCTGTGGAATGTTGGTGGATAAACAAGGCGCAGAGACGCTCTGGAACCACGTGACGTAACCCATGAGCCACCTGCGGTAACTTCTCCTAAACCTGTGTTTTCACTGTTAAACCGGCCAAGATTCAACCACTTATTGATGAGTGATCACTGATCAGTGCACCGGGTGCACTTGTTGTAATACAAGTGGAAATTCAGCAAACTGCCTGTTTAAAATGCCTTTTTTTATCATGAAGAATAAAAGACGTTAAACGTTTAAAACTCTTCGTATGATGTTCTTTCGATGTTGGTATTTGTACACAAATTACCATATAGAATTTTTTTATGTTTGTGGATTTGTAAATTACGTGACTTGTGATTTGGATGCATGAGATTTGACCCAGTTGATTACTCTCTTCTCTGCAGTGCAGCCATATATTTACCGGGTCCTCCACCCCGTTCACCCACAAGCACAGCCAATCACTTTGATGTGTGAGGGGGCGGGTAACTGCAATGGGTCAAGGGTGGGCTAGTAAGAAGAGCAGCTCACTGTTTGGCAGGACCAGAACGGGGGTCACAAGGTCACACTAGTGGACAGTTCAAGATGTTCAAATGTACTTCGACCCTTCAAACCCCCTCAAGCGTGCATTTTAATCCATTTGTTGGACTATTTTAATGTTTAGTCTTTCAGATTTCCTCCATAGTGGCTTGAGCTGCACAGATATACTGTATGTTGTTAGGGATTAGGGCGTCTTGCTCAAGGGTGGCTTGGTAGACTTAGCGGACATCAGGGATCGAACCCAGTACCTATTAGCTGGGAGTCATCGAAAACCGTAGCCGTGGCGACATTATCCTGCCCCCAAATATCCCACCCCAACTATTGCCATTGCTGAGTGGCTCATCCACTGAATACGCTTTGCCCTTGGATGGTGTGAGTCCCCCACGCTGGGGGGGGCTGATGAGTGGCATCAGGACTTGAGTCCCGCGGTTTGCTGGGATCACTGAAATGATGCGTCTTGACATGGTGACCGGTCACTCGCAATCAAACCCAGACCCCAGACAACACTGCCCACAGAACCCAAATGGTCCTGATGGAAAGAATGCTTTTCATAAAAAAAGAAAAGAAAAGCACCGCTTTGTTGCTGAAATACGCCAGAA
>NC_082395.1:19736384-19756384 GCF_031168955.1 Gadus macrocephalus | reverse complement strand
GGGTGAGAGAGAGAGAGAGAGAGAGAGAGAGAGAGAGAGAGAGAGAGGGAGATAGAGAGAGAGGGAGAGAGGGAGAAAGGGGGAGAGAGAGAGAGGGAGAGAGGGAGAAAGAGGAGAGGGACGGGTATCTTGATGAGCAGAGGAGTGGTTGATGAAGCCGGGCTAACTGAGAAGCAATCAGATTTTTCATTATCACTGCCAGTGCTGTTAGGCCTAAAGCAAAGGGGAGGTCTACATTTTCAAGTGGCAATCTTGGCAAATGGCTTTGTGATTATTGGCGTTGTACCAAAACTAAAAAAAAACTAAAACTTGCTAAAATCGTTTACTTTCTACTTTAATATATAGTATTTTGAGTCGACAGCCGCACAAACACCCAACCGCTTAACATATCAAGCAACAAAGCAGATGAAATAGTCATTAAGATAACAACTTTATCCCCCAGCCAGGGGTGGCATTCATTTGAATTAAGATAACTAATACTGTGAATAAACAAGTGTTATCAGGAGTTACTGGACAACGGCAGATAGAAAGCTTTTCCACCATATTAAATGCCTTTTTTACAGCCCATTGATGGTGTTATTTCCATGGTGGCTGTGTGCTTTTCTGTTCGTTGGTGACTTGCTGTTTCATCCTAGCCAACGGCATTTAACTCAACTGGAGGATTTCAGAATTGGTGTGTTCTCTCTCTCTCTCTCCAAGTTCACATTGAATCGACCCTACCTCCGAAATACACAGAGTTAGAAACGCTGTAGGTAAGATTGGAGAGTTGGATGGAGAGAGCGCTCAATTTTGAAAGTAAACAACCAAAAATGAAATTCTGGCTGTCATGGAGAAGTGTCAGGTTTCACACACACGTTTCACAAGCTGTCTAAAATATAAATTGTCTCGTACAGACGCAGTCAACTTGAAAAGCATAGTCTCGTAGCATCTCACTCACTAATAGCTGATGGATGGCTCTGGCATTTCTAACAAATTGCACTCACATCATAGCTCTTAAATCTTACCTACAGCCCCTTTCTTATCTAAATTGTTTTAAATTTGTAAAGTGTCCTTGAGTGACCTGAAAGGCGCTGTTAAATAAAATGTATTATTGTATTATTATTATTATCATTCCAGTAAAAGAGAATGTTAATGCTCACAAACCATGTGATTAAAGTATAACAGATCTTTATGTGGGGATGAGTCAATAGAATGAAGCAGCCTACAATGGATTTGATGTAATCATCATCACCATCTTCTTCTTCTTCTTCTTCTTCTTCTTCTTCTTCTTCTTCTTCTTCTTCTTCTTCTTCTTCTTCTTCTTCTTCACCATCATCTTGCGTAGACAAGATGATTTTGTTCTTTCTTCTGTAATCCTTTGTTGCTGTGTAACCACAGCAACTACTATAAATAATTCCTGGTCCCCAGAGCTCTACCACTGGCCCCCCCTGAATGTTTTGTTTTAAAGTCATTATTTGTGCCATTGGCTTTGTGCTTAGATGAAATTGTCATTGTGCTGCCTTGCTGACCTCATGAGATTTTCTTCCTGGATTAGCCTGCTACATGGTCCTGTTAATTGAAACCTCTAGTTTAACACTCTTCAAGGCTCAGATACCCCCCCCCCCACTCCCCCAACCCTGCTGCTCTCCGTCACATTTATCGAGGGAATGGAGTCTTAGAAGGCCGTAGGACAAGGCAGTAAAGTTGAAATGTTGATTAAGAAAACACTGCAGAACTTCCATCACGTTAGCAGTTTTCCTTCCAAATTCTAGCTGTGGCTATAGGCTTATGGCAACTGACGCCAAGTTGACATCAAATGTAACATATTGGAGTGACCATGGGTGTGGTTGTTCGGTTCTGAGACGCAGTTGATTCTGGGGGTTCAATTATCCTGGGAGTTTGAATATTTTCGGGGCCATCCTGGGTTACTTTGTGGTCGGTTGTTGTGGGGGTTGTAATTGTGTTGTGTTCTTCCGGTTTTTGTGTTATGTGCATTGTAGTGTTACTGTACTTTTGTTACTCAGTTACTGTGTCCGAGTTGTATTACTGCTGAACATGGGCTTCCGTCTCATCCTTCCCGTTCTGCTCGCCACAATATATTTATGTATATGAGCACTTATATAAGTATTTATATATGTAGTACATGTTTGGCCTACTCTTTTTTTCCTTGCAGTGAGTGAGTTAGCATCTATTTTTATCACTTACTTTGCTTACCTAGTCATTTTCCTTGTGTTTTTCCTGGGGCACCTTGTGTTTTTCCTTTTAAACCTTGTGTTTTCCCTTGTATGCCTTGTGTTTTTCCTTTTAAACCTTGTGGTTTTCCTTGTATACGTTGTGTACCTTGTCCTTGTGTTTCCTTGTATACCTTGTGTTTTTCTTTCTAAACCTTGTGGTTTTTCCGTGTATACCTTGTGTACCTTGTTTTTCCTTGTATACCTTGTGTTTTTCCTTGTGTACCTTGTCTTTTTCCTTGTGTACCTTGCATATTTAAATGTTGCCCTTCAAGGATATTGATGGAGGAATTCTAAATGTCTGTTGCCTTACTGTGTGTTCATTACTGATAATGTTCAACTTTGTTGTTGTTATGGAAATTTCCTTCGTTTGAGTCCCTTGTCGGCTCTCTTTGTTTCTGCGGTGTGTTTGTAGCACGTAGCCCATAATTAATCCCTTGTGATCTCTGTGTTGGAAACGACTAAACAGCTCTTTACCTGCTTAGAGTTGCTAGTTATATTCCTGTAATGGGGTTCTTCCCTTGCCACAATCAGATAAAGTGGTTTTCAATTGCCTGGTATTGGTATTATTTTTTATATAACACCTTAGTTGTATGCATGTTGCCACAACAATTCAACTATGTATTAATATAAAGAGGTGACACAATTGGGATCATTTTCTCAAACACATGAAATGTGAATCCACATATTGCTTGAACAAATGTCTCGATATGTGAGGACTTTGCAGTTGCTTCAAGAATCTAAACGTTTCTTTGATAAAAACTATATTTCCCAGCCACAAGATTTTTTCCTTCTCTTTTTCCTCTGGAAACATTGAGCATCTCCTTCTAACGATACCAGGATAGCAGAACTCCCCCAAGAAAGAGCAAGTGATCCATGATCTCCAAGACCAGTTCAATACCCTGAAAGTAATGTGCACTTTAAACCAAAAATAATAACTCACTGTGCAATCTCCTTCCATCACCTCCGTCTCCGCGCGGGGAGAGCCCCAGCGATGAACCAGATCCCGATGCATCACCTTTAGTTTGAGTTAGATTATGTTGTCTGAGATACCGGCTTCACAAGGATGAAGAAAACCTGTGCGTCAGCGTTTGTGGGCTGTTTTGCAGTATGTGTTTATGATTCATGTAAATCTCATCGCTATCTTTAAATGAGCATATGCCCCCAAACCTTCATGACTTACCAACCAAATTGCCTCCAGCTCTCTCTCATTCAGATCTTTCCTGGGCTTTTGCCTTCCGCTTTGATTCCAGCCCTGCTGTCAGGCCGATGCAGGAACGTCTTGGTGCGGAGCTTTATCACTGCAGCCAGGCAACATAAATGAACAAGTCTCCCCGATACTCAAAGAGACAGGGAGGCGGCGGCGATGATGAATGGGCTTGTTTGTGAATGCTTCTGAGTTTAACCAGAATTTCGAATGCATCTGTCTTATTACCCACTGACCGACCCCGCACCAGCGATGATAAGCAAGCTGCTTATGTAAAGTTAACTGTGCCTTATTTTTTCCATTTTTCCTCGCACCTCAAAACATAATTTAGTTTGCTGTCCGACGTCCGTCTAAATACGCCAGCCAGTAAATAATCGAATATATAAATATCACCGTCTTGTCGGTGGGCTGGGCGTTTTCCCCTCTTCTCCGTGACAAGTTTAACTCTGAATGAAGAGTAGCTGAACTGGGGTAGAGAGTTCCCTGATTGCCGTGTACAGAGCTGACCAAACAGGCCAGTGAGCACCATGTTTGTTCCACCTCCAATCTAAGATGCCTGATCAAAGCCACAAAGACACCGAGGATGCTGATGTCAATGCGAGTGACAGCGTGCTCAATAGCCCTCCCATGGATCGCCCTGTGTGGAAGTTGTACCCTCGCAGATTCAAGACTTGGTTGAGCCCCAGGTCACACATGTTGGATCTTCAACCTCGTTAGCAGAATGATAATCACATTTAGGACTATTATGCTCATTCAAGAACGGGGGAAGTGTTGTTTCCACTGTGAATGTTGGCTTTTGGGGAGCATCACGGAGCCAGGCAGATGAGTGTGCTCAGTGTGATGGCTGGGGGTAGTTGGGAGGTTGTCAGTTATTTGCAGTGTGCTGAAATACGCGATGGCCTAAGGTCTCTTTCCATCATCCTGTCATCTCACACTGCTGCCAGGGATACCCAGTGAACAGGGGGACGTTTTCCCCATCTGGGAACCATCAGCATGGGTTAGGTGGGGGTCCAACCACTAACACAGACAGAGACGCCATCACACAGCCAAACATTGACTGACATTCACAGACACCTGCGTGCACACAGACAAGTCCACATGACACACACACACCCACACTCACTCACGCATACATACACACACGCACACACACACACACACACACACCCACACTCACACACACGCACACACACACACACACACACACACACACACACACACACACACACACACACACACACACACACACACACACACACACACACATACACACTCAAACATACACACACACACACACACACACACACACACACACACACACACACACACACACACACACACACACACACACACACACACACACACACACACACACTCGCATTATTTGAAACCCTTGCCCTCCTTGTCATGCCCCTATCTTTACTCCTTTACACACAAACGTGTGTGTGTGTGTGTGTGTGTGTTTTTGGTGCCCTGTCGGAATGAGATGGCATGCTCCAAAAAGAGGAGATGGCATGCTCCAAATCAAAACATTACACTCCAGCTGTGGAGACACTACAGCTATAAAGACACCCCAGCTATAGAGACACTCCACACACTCCAGCTATAGAGACACTCCAGCTATAGAGAGTGCGATAGGGGTTTGGAGACGGATGCTGGTAGTGAAAAGGCACTCAATGATGATATATGACCTGTCTTCTCTGTTACATATTGGCAAAAAGAGCAGCGGTGCATGTGAAAAGAAGATTATCATGTCCAGATTCAAAGATTCCTCCGTGAGCACACGTAGACACTTTTCAATTTCAAAGTGTGCTTTTCTTAACAGCCAGTGTGCCATAGGTCCTCTTGTGCATATCAGGTGTTTTCATGTGTTCTTCTGTCTGGTGACTATGATCTCTGCAGGGAGTTCTATTCATCCTCGCCACTTGCCTTGGGCCCAATCCAATTTCTACCCCTTACCCCTTCCCCTTCCCCTTCCCCCTTCCCCTTCCCCCTTCCCCTTCCCCCTTCCCCCTTCCCCCTTCCCCCCTTCCCCCTTACCCCTTACCCCTTACCCCTTACCCCTTCCCCTTCCCCTTCCCCTTCCCCTTCCCCTTCCCCCTTCCCCCTTCCCCTTCCCCCTTCCCTTTACCCCTTCCCCTTACCCCTTCCCCTTACCCCTTCAAACAAGGGGGAGGGGTAAAGGGAAGGGGTAAGGGGTAGAAATGGGATTGGGCCTTTGTATGACCTGACCATGAATAGAAATAACTACCAATAACCTGAAAGCATTGCATGTTATATTCAGGTGGCGGGGTGTCCTTCTGGGCTGTTTCAGAGCAGCCCTAACTTTGCTTACAATCAATCATGACTCGATTAAGGGGTCAATATGGATTTGGGACATATGCTGGTTATTGTGGAGCGATATGTAAAGTTCAATTAAATTCGAGTTGAGTCAATGCCGTAAATTAAGTTACGTTGTTGTAAGCACTGGATTTTTTAATCTGAAAGTATGGGCTATTGGGTAGTATCGCCATGAGTGGGAGAACAATAATACCTGACCATGTTTGATCTGCCCTAGAAATAAAGTACCGAAATGTTTTGAAAAATCGCCCACGCTATACTTTGTCGGTATTGGGCATTTGCTTTCAAAGCCCCCTGAGTGTTTTCAGCTCTGTATACACTTTGGTTGCAGCGTTATCTCCTGAGTACCACTCTTCCAGATAAGTGTTCATTAAAGCTTTAATGATTCTGCTGAAGCAAGGTGAGTCTCCCTCTCACTCTCTGGCTCCGGCCCAGACACTCTCCTTAAGTCCGGGATGCAATTTGAAGTGTCTTTGTTTGAGGTTATTTGGAGTGATTACAGACTGATTTGGAAATTATGAATCCGATTGACATACTTACACAAACGAAAAAACTCTAAACTGAACAGCAATTATGTATATATATATATATATATATATATAATTACAGGTCATGTATGTTCATATCGATTATATAATTTATGTTACACAAAAAAATATTTACTTTTTAAAAAAACATTAATTATTCTTATATTTTGTTAACATATATATTTATATTTTTTATACATAAAATAGTATTATTGTTTTTATTTAAAACATAGATATTTTTTACACACAGCCTACTCCTGTTGCTGAGCGAAAACCAGCTGCACACTCATCCAGTACCCCTGCCAGTACTTCTGTGAATGGAACTGCCGATTACCGTCCTTTACTCACCCCTGCTCTGAGCGAGGACTTGGTACATTCCGTTTGTTGCTGCTGTAGCTAGTATGTCACCAATTCAGTAGTAGCATAACAGTCAGCCTAACATTAGCTTGAACGAGGTCTGTCGAGAAGAGTTACAAATAAACAAACAATAGAAAGAGACTAACAAGCAGTCACATAGGCAGTGGAAAAGCCCGGACGAGAGAGAAAAACAAGGAATTACGCTGCTGTTTTCTCCGCGCCCAGTTGCCTTCCTTTGTTTGGCGTCCCTGATATGACCCTGTTTAAGAGTGAACACCGCAGTCCAAGATGTGAGTATGCCTGGGCAGATGTGTGTGTGTGTGTGTGTGTGTGTGTGTGTGTGTGTGTGTGTGTGTGTGTGTGTGTGTGTGTGTGTGTGTGTGTGTGTGTGTGTGTGTGTGTGTGTGTGTGTGTGTGTGTGTGTGTGTGTGTGTGTGTGTGTGTGTGTGTGTGTGTGTGTGTGTGTGTGTGTGTGTGTGCCTGTCGCACTTTGTTTCAGACAAAATCATTTTTGAGCCCCATGTTTTTGTACGTCTCAAGCGTCTGTATTTTCCCCCTTCTCATTATTATGCACTCCCTCCTCGTCCACTTAGCCCTATCCCTGCCATTATCCCCCACCACAATCATCTTCCAGTCTGTTGGTAATTCTCTCAGGCAAACCCTCCCTCTCCCCGGTTGTTCACCATATTAACATTCATGGGTCGGAATACAAAGTGTGACACTTCTGGAGAAGCCCAGATATAGATGACAAGCGCAAAGTGTGCTTTGTGTTTATCTGTGTGTGACCAAGATAATCATATAGTAAGGCGACATGTGTGGCGACAACTTCTCAGCCATTGCTGGAGAGGTGTGAAATGGTCTGTAACAACAGCCCTGGTAGCTTGACCTGCCGCCAACACGGGCAGAATATAACAGCCTGGGCCCAGCCGGCTCTCACCGGACCTCTCACTGGAGCAGAGGCCAGCCTCAGGCGGTCCGAGTGGGGGACATGTTCCAGCCTGCTAGTTTGATGCAGACAGAGGCTCTGTTGGTTCAGATCCAGTTCCCTTAGCCATTTAAAATGTAAGCTCCAGGGTTCGATTCTCCTCCTATTCTACATGAATGCTTTGCAACCCCTGTCGTGGATATTGGTTTCACATCACACCACACATACAGGGGTGTCTTCCACCGGTCCGGGACACAAAGTAAAAATAAAAGATTGACGTTTTATGATGAATACCTAATTTTATGCCGGAAGGGCTACAACCCAGCATCTCTGGATCGCACGGAAACCCCCGTCATTGAGAGGCAACACAGCAGTGCATGCCGTGCCGCCAAGCCGCTGGTAAAAGCGATGGAGTGAATAGCCCCTGAGTGCAGGTACATTTGAGGCGAGACCTGGGAGAGTTTACACTGCTGCTCTCCCATTATCTCTGTATTATCACACTGTGTTGTGATGTTCTGGCCAAGTGCCTCCAGGATAGTGCGTAGGTATACTGTGTATGTGTGTATGGGGGTGGAAGTGTATTTGTGTATGGGGGTGGAAGTGAGTGTGTTTGTGTGTATGTGTTAGTGTTAGTGTTCGGGTAGACACATTTGTATAGGGCTGTGTGTGGTAGAGGCAATCAGGAGGAGGCTTTAAAGGATTTCAATAAATGAGTAGTAAGACCGTATGGGCTCGTCATTACTTGATAATCACGCTGTGTTTCCCTCCACTCGGGGAGGCCGTTATGCCCTCGCCACCCCGCCCCCCCTCCCCCTGTCAATGCTATGTTACAAACATTCGGTTTTATCACCCTCATACCACTTAGCGCTCCACTTCTCATTTTAATTATGTGCTAATTTCCCCCCTTGGCCCCCATCGTCTCCTCCCGTTCCCGGGACAATGTGCTGGGGTAATGTTCTTGGAGGGGTTAACAGACTGGGATCCCTCATCATCCCTGTGATGGGGTTGATTCAGGAAGGGGACCGCTCCTCTGTTCCCAATGGCCGTCTGGCGTCCGCTAGAAGGCTGTTTCTATCAGTGACACACCTGTAGGAAGTAGGAACCCGTGGGGGTCTTTACTTGCATTTTTAGTATGTCCTGTTTATTTGTAGGGGACTCTGAGGCCCTATATCGGTCCGATGGTGGTCGTCAAACCCTCTTGGAAAGGTGGACCCGGTGACTTTGAACCGTAAACCACCGGACCGCGTCCCTGCGGAGCTGCTTACTGCACCGGGGCTGACCCTTATCTTTAATTAATTTGTGCCTCAGTACGGAGCTAATCCTCCCACCCCTTGACACCCACAGTTCAACCACTAGTATACCCTCTCGTCCGTCACCACCTCCCCTCAGTTGGCGCCCCTCACAGAGCTGCAGAAATCGAGGATGCACAGCAGAATCGACCCCTAATGGTTCATAATAAGCAGCCTGTTTCACACCGTCTGAGGTGCTAGTTTCACTACGCATTTGGCAGCGGTGGATTTGTGCAAAGGTGCAGACTTAACATTAACGCAGCTGGAGAAAAAAAAGTGCTTTCCGCACAGTAATGCTCCCGCCTTGGTCAATGAACACGCAAATGTGCGTATGTAAGCAAGTGGGATTCACCCCCCGCCTTCTCCCACCGCTATGTTTAGTGGTTTGCCTTTGCCGTTTGGTAACTAGTCAGCATCATATCTTAAAGGGCCAGTGCAGGGATTGCAACCTCATCTTGATGTGTTTGACGAGGCGACGGTTGTGCTCGTTATTTTTTATTTTAGTTGCCAGCTGTGCCAGGCTAGTTTACCTCCCCAAAGTCAATTTTTTTTATTTGTCATAAGCACAGTTTAACACAGGTTCATTCTGAATCTGAACAGTGCAAAACTATTTCAGGAAACATGGCAAGACTAGCAAAAAACATACACAAACACCGATGGACAAAGAAAAAAACACTAGCAATTTTCCAGCGAATGTAAAAATAAAATCTAATATTTATCTTTGTGGATATAAACCAACACAGAATATAAATACAAAAATGTATAAATATAAATGGGAGGTGGGCTGCTGAATATGTGTGCATTAAATATGTATATAACCAATAATAATGTCATTAAGGTGGGGGGGAGGAATATGGCAGGGCACACTCTGGTAAGCAGGAAGGCAGCAATATCTTATCAGCTCGGACGTAGGATCCCCCCACTGCTTCTTCGTCCCCAGGAGAAGTTGAGTCAGGGATGGTAAATTAAATGCATCTCTGGGCTCAGCTCCCACTGTAGTTATCCACCCCTGTGACCTCATTGGAGGAGCAAGGTAACTAGTTTGGCACACCAAGTCAGAGGCACACCCAGATAACATCAGAAGGTATTTTGGTTGACGGTATTGACATCCATACATGTGTGCTATATCTATAAATGGAAAGAATGTTAGAAATGGGAAAACTGCTAATCGGCAATCGTTTTTTTCCCCCTATAAATCATCCTAACCCGGGAGGTGAGAGATATTTGGGGGTTTTGGGATAGTGAGTTAAAGTCCATTAGATTAGACGGGGGCAGTCATTCCTGGCACATTTCTGAAATGTGTTTGAGGGATTAACTAAACATTAGGGGTGGGAAAAATAATTGATTCTTGAATGCATCGCGATTCTGTGTAGAACGATTCCGTCTCGATTCAGATAAATTAATAATCTGAATCAATTTATTATTTTTTGAAAATTATATATATATATATATATATATATATATATATATATATATATATATATATATATATATATATATATTTAAATTTGTTTGCCTCCTGCAACATTCTGTTCGACAGAGAGGGATAATTTGAGTAGTTTTAAAATTATTAAATTTATCTTCAATGTGTATTGGCCAATCCGATTTGTCTGGACGCGATTGTGAATCAGCCTACGCATAGCATGCACGCAAACTCACAGCCAGACACAAGAACGACAACCAAGTACTTATTCTTATAATTGACTAAGAGCAGCTTTTTCTATGATGACATAGAAAAGATTAGAAAGAAAAGAAAACTAAATCTGTTTATTTTTTACCTACTTCCATAGTGTGTTGTAATGCAAGATGCATTGATTATTGCATTGTTCATAGAAAGTCATAGTTGTGACAAAAGCTTTTTCTCAAATGAAATATTAGATAAGGTAATTAAACTGTTGATTTCTTTAATGATCATCACAAAAGTAGGAAGTGATTAGCAAACTCTGAGTAGCAAATTCAGACATATTTCTATAAAAAATAATTATATCATTGACCTCTGAATCTGAATCGAATCGTGAGGTGCGAAGAGATTCCCACCCCTATTAAACATGGCAACCTAGAAATTATATGTATTTTCAAATTGAATAAAACCTATTTCGAGATTGTCGGAAGTCTGCGTGTGGACGCTGTTAGGAACATGTATGAAGCCTCATTTGAATAAGATTGCAAAAGAAAGGAGTCTCAACTAATTAACTAACATTTATGGCCCAATTTAAATAAAGATTATATCTAATACAATTTTTAAATGTAATTAATTTTTAAATAATGAGCCCTGTGAATGTTGTAACATTTGGTTGAAGAGGGTTATTAAATCCTCCTGGTTAGATTTTTAGATAGACGCTCAGCACTAAAGCAATCACTAAAGCTGCCCATTAGCCTAAACCCCAATCTCTCATGCAGTCTGTCCTTCCTTCAGACAAAGAACAATGGCAAACTGTAGCCGACTGCTGCGGTCTGAGCTTTGTCATAATCTGGAAGGTTATGATTATAGCTGGATTCACGTGACCTGGTTTTTGTCCAGTGTTGTACTGCTACCTCCTACCGTTGCGTCTGTAGACACTTCAACTGAAGCGTCAAGCTTCTGAATCCTCTTGAGAACACCGTTAGGGTCCGTAACAACACCGAGCCCTATGCTTTTAAAGAACTCATCTGTTCATTACATCTTGACTGTGTATCAAACCAAAATAACAGCTTCTGTGTTCCAAAGTGGCCAAACTGGTCCACTTATTTGAACAGATTATAACTACCGTTGTAATTGCCGTCGGTCTAATAAACTTGAATATGAACAGTGTCTGTTCTTTTGAAGAACCATTGTAACTGACATTCTGCCTTCTTGAGGGGGCTCACTGCTGGATACCACGCCGCAACCAGACACCCAAGAAACGGGTTGCCACTAGCCCAAATCTGGTTGTCCATAGCAACGGAGCAACTGTTTCCACGTAGGTCTGTCATGTACAAGGCGGTTGGGTTATGCTCTGCCTTCATGGCTGTTTGCAGTTATTTGCTGCATACTGATCACCGGAAAAATGAGGGACTGACAGCGAATCCGATTTAACACCTACATGTTGATAGTGATGCATGGGAACCGCAAGAGTGTAAAGGATTAGTTTCAGTGTGATCTGCCAAGATTGTCCAAATGTAGAGCAGCAAGGTGTGTGTGTGTGTGTGTGTGTGTGTGTGTGTGTGTGTGTGTGTGTGTGTGTGTGTGTGTGTGTGTGTGTGTGTGTGTGTGTGTGTGTGTGTGTGTGTGTGTGTGTGTGTGTGTGTGTGTGTGTGTGTGTGTGTGTGTGTGTGTGTGTTTAGTTTGCATTAACTCATATTAATTAATTTGGATGCCAGCGATTCAAAAGTCACACTGTGAGTGTGATGCAGCTGGTCCAGTCACACTCCATTCACCCCTCCCTATCCGTCCATATTCTAGTGGTCACTTGCCTCTCCTTCCTCGACTTTCCTATCCTCTACCTTTCTCTCCTCCCCTTCCTCTCCTCCCCTCTCCTCTCTCTCTCCTCGTCCCCTCCTCCCTGTCCCTTGCAGTTTCAAGCATTGTTACAATTTCTGTGTGTCCGCTTTTGTGTCACTCTCGCCTCTGCCACTCTGTGTTTGCTTATGTAGGGGAGAGAGAGGGCAAGGGAGGGAGAGGGCGCGCTTGAGACAGCTAAATTGTGTTTAAGTATCTGTAAGCTCTTGGCTACAGTCTAAAGCTTTGCTGGGTTTGGATGTAAGCTGGCAGTGTGATGATAGAAATGTAGGTTGGCAGCTGGATTAGAACCGGCAGGGGGGGTGGTACTGACAGTAAGACACACAGGGATGGACCGGCCTCCGGCACTGAATCAGTTACATTACATACTTATTAAAACCCTCTACTGTGGTGAAGGCTAATTCTACAAATTGACTCTGACCGCTTAGTGGTGCTCGTTTGAAACAGAAAAATAAGAACACAGTCTGGATGTTGCAGGGCCGATCGCTGACTGCATCCCACTCGAAGGCCTGTATGTATGTTTAATGCTGTGCTGCTGCTGTATTTAACTCTGGTTCTGCTTCACTTCAGATATGAGCATGAGTGGGGAGCTGAAGCCCGTTCGTCCCAGGACCGCGGGCAAGCGAGCCAGCAGCACTTCCTATGGGTTAGTGTCTCACACACACACACACACACACACACACACACACACACACACACACACACACACACACACACACACACACACACACACACACACACACACACACACACACACACACACACACACACACACACACACACACCCACCCACACCCCTCTGTGCCCTTATTGGTTAAATAGTAAAACATGTTTCAAAGGGACTTTATGACGCAAAGAAAACCTGAAAGCATAGACCCATAGCTTCTCATTGATCTTCTTCCCCCGTCCTCTCTTCACTAAAGAGAGATAATCATGTGCTTTATTATTATCCCTGCATTGCAATCAGTGCAGTATAATTCTTCATTAGCTCTGGGCCCAGCTGTACATAGACCCCGCGATTGATTTTAGCCCGCGGCGCTGTCTCTACCTGTCAATGTTTGCATCTGTCTTTTGATGTAGTGCGCACACATGATCAGAGCTGACGCGTGTGAAAGCGGGCAGTTCAAGTCCGCCCCTGGACTTGAAGTGTGTGTGTGTGTGTGTGTGTGTGTGTGTGTGTGTGTGTGTGTGTGTGTGTGTGCAGTGTTTCCCCCAGTAAATGTCTCAGTCAAGGTGGTAAGCAGTCGGTGGTGTTGGGGGTATTTTGCTCAAAGATGCCAGTACGCATGAATTAAATAAACGACTGTTTATTTCCATATAAATAAACAACAATAGGTACAAATGTTGTGCAAACATGCAGATTTTTCGGCCCTCGGTGTGAGGGAGGGGTCCGTTAAGTCAATGGATGCGTTGTTTAATCATTTAGTCCAAACTACAGTAGGCTACGGGCAAACCTGAAGTCACCGTCGTGACATTTCATATACGTGTGTGTGTGTGTGTGTGTGTGTGTGTGTGTGTGTGTGTGTGTGTGTGTGTGTGTGTGTGTGTGTGTGTGTGTGTGTGTGTGTGTGTGTGTGTGTGTGTGTGTGTGTGTGTGTGTGTGTGTGTGTGTGTCAGAGCGAGTGGGACACCAGCGTCGGACAGGCTTGGTTTAGTCTTCGGGCCGCTGCGTGCTCTGTATGCCCGTCTCATCCCTTTCAGATCGGCACGACACAGGACTGTAAATGCCTTTTCTCTGCACGTCAATTTTTTTTATCCGAAAGATGCAAAGTTGGGGGGGGGGGGGGGCGATTGGGATGCAGGGGACCGGCTGGGTGGACCGGGTTGCCGTGGTGAATCGATGATGGGGATGACTTTATGTTTTCGGCAAAACTAAAAGTTGACGCTTGGGTTTTATGAAGCGCTTACGGTGAAGGTAAAACTGCATTTTCTGTGAAATAGACGACAGAGATTACACGGATGGATGTGTTTCATTATCAGATTGTCGTAAAATTCTGAGAAACGGCTTGAAATCCCCCCCCCGCCCTCCTCTTATTAAACTGTTTTCTAATCTTTTGTTTCACCTATTGAAACCGCTTTCAAAGCAGCTTCGCTCTATCAATTCTGGTGAAATGAACCCGTATCACTAAATGCATCCTTCCTTTTGTATACCCCCCCCACCCACCCACAGTAGCATTCGCTCTCCTCCCTGCAAGTAGCGCTTCAACGTGCTACGATGTTTCAGCCAGGTCAATGCAAACACAATCCTCCACCCAACACGCTGTGATGCAATCACTCATGTGCACTTACAGCCAGACACCGATGCAACAACGTGTTTATTACACACTCGCAGACACGCTCACAGGCAGAGGCACACAGAGGAACACACACACAGAGACACACGCAGTCGCACACACGCAGTCGCATACACGCAGTCGCAAACTCTGGCATACACATCAGACACACACAGGGAAACGTAGGCACACACGCAGTCACACACTCGGGCACACATACAGGCACACACAAAAGCGCACACGCAGGAACCCACAGGCATGCACACACAGCCAAACAAGCAGAGACACACACAGGCGCAGACACACAGGCGCAGACACGCAAGCAGACACACACACACAGGCACACACAGACACACACACAGGCACACATGAGCACATATACCTGACTGAGGACGAATCACACCTGCGGTATCAACCTTAATATAGCCAGAGTCTGCCTGACGCACGATAGAGATTGCAAGGAATTCTATTACACAATACCAGGGTGGTTGCTTTTTGTCCTGTGCTCCGAGCCAGTTGAAACCCATCGACTGAACCCATCCATACCGGCACTCACACACACAAAACAACAGCGTCCCCCCCGTCTCCAGCCTTCCACCGGCGGTGCATCATAACCGGGGGGCTGGGATGAGTATAGGCTCTGTGTGTTTAACGGCACTTTGAGTCGTTGCTGTAGCTCAATGCATCGATTCTCAGTACACCGAGCAGCCCTGTGCCTTCCCTCTCTCCGGGCAAATGTTTGCGGTACAATCAAACCCCCTTGTCGTCCGACTCTGTCAACATATTAATCGTTTAAGTGGAGTTTTTTTAATCTTCTTTTCCCTGTTGTAAATAACACCGGCCCCCCGTGTCGCCACCTCCCCTCCTCCTGAGCGCTGTCGCTCTCTCGCCTCGCTTCCCTCCAGGTCATTTGCTTTAGTTTTGACCCCCGACAGCATACGAGTTTTGTCATCATTTGTTATCCACGGTCGGTGCCTGCCAGGGCCCCACGCTAGTTTGGCAAAGCCCAGCTGTGGGATGTGGGATGAGGATGGGGGGGGGGGCGGTGGGGGGCCGTTGACAGCACAGATGCTGCTGTTGCTGCCCCGGCGCCCCCCCCCCCCATCCTCATCCCTGTGTGTGCTCTATCGCACCGCTACAAAAGCTCAGTGCACTGTGTGGTCTTTCGAGCGTGACTCAGGTGCCAGAAGAATACACCGCCAGACGACGTGATGTGTCTCTGTGTGTGTGTGTGTGTGTGTGTGTGTGTGTGTGTGTGTGTGTGTGTGTGTGTGAGATGCTCATGGATCTGCAGAAGTGAACCCGAACAAAAGGCAGCTGTAGTTAACCACGTTGTCAAGATCTCTTTCTCTCTCTCTCTGTGTGTCCCTCTCGCTGTCCCCCCTTCTCTCTCTCTCTCTCTCTCTCTCTCTCTCTCTCTCGCTGTCCCTCTCCTTCCTAATCATCATGTAACGAGAAAGCAATCACAATTAAAATGTTTTGTGATGGTGGGCCTCTGCAGTCACGTCATTCTAATCCAAACCCTGTCTCCTCCGCCCTGATGTGTTGACCACCATCAGGGGTGGCGGTGGGGGGAGCAGAGGAGGAGTTAACTCTGCCGTGATTGGCCTCCGGGTCTTTGACTCCACGGGCAAGAAGTCTTAAGAGTCGGTGCAAATGTCCACTTTGCGTCGGTCGAGGTCATAATGACGATTGTTACTGTCTACTCTATTAAACATCTCATTGGAGGGCGTAATGAAGGGGGGAGGAGGGAGATGGGAGGGGAGGGGGGGGGGGGAGGGCGGAGAGGCGGTTTAGGTGTGGACTCTGATTGGCATCTGGAGCCTTCCGCGCTGGCAGCCACGCGCCTCATTCTTCCAGTGTTTTGTCATCTGTTTTAATTACCGCCGGGCTGGCATGCGATGGGGTAATAACACAGTGAACCCATCTGTCATGGGCTCAACAGGGCCGATGGAGCCTTCATGGTATGAGGCGGGAAGTGCCAGGAGCAATGGGTGGGCCACGCGCTGGCCGGTGCCAAGTTTCGGAGCGGGTTAGGGGAACCATTGGGTGGGGCGCGTCGGGTCCGGCATTCCGATGTCGTTTTTATTTTGCCCGTAATATTGTTATTTGTTTCTTTCATGATTCAATCTGCCCGTTCGTTTGGATATGGAATAATTGTATTTAATTTTTACGATTTATTTACATTTTCATGCTTTATTATAGAGTGAGATAGAGAGGAATGAATGGGAGTTAGAGGGGAGGACATGCAGCAAATGACCACGGGAAGGATTCAAACCCGGGGCGCTGCGGTCAGGACTGAGCCTTAGTGGTCCACACCCGGTGAGCCACCGGGGCGCCCCCGTTGGAAGACATTTTTGAGGAACACGCACCGAAAACATTTTCCTGTTTAAATTATTTAGACAGAGTTGGCCATCACACCCAGTTATTGCCACTATCTTAACACTGCTTACATTTCACACCGCTAGAGGTTCCGGGTTACCTCACGGGTTATCCTGCTTAGAACCTGTACCACTCGAAGAGATGTTCATCCAAAGTCCGGTTCTAGAGTCAGACTGCTTGTTAAAATTTAAATGCAATGTTTTGCTTTGAGCCTCATGAAAACCTCCTGCGTCCTCCTCAAGCAGCTCCGACAGTCCAACTCTAATAACAGACACACACAAACCATCAAAACATTTATCAACCCCCCCCTCCCCGTCACGTGTTGTGTTCGTGTTGCTAATTTTTCTTCCCACAGAGCTTTAGACACGGGTCTAAAGTGCAGTCAATGTTATTTGTATAGCCTAAGGCTCGGAAATGCTTTTGATTTAATTTATTAGCATTTGTACAAGTACGTACCGCATAAACAAGATTATTTTTAAGTTCAAGGCTCTGCAGATTTGGCCTTAAAGAGCAAGCAACTCTTGCTCGGACGCGATCTTCAAAATCAACGGCTTTCAATAACGAGCTCCAAACATTCGCAAACATCACAAACTCTTAGGTCGCGACGTCCAAGAGTATAGGCTACTAGTGGGTACTTTTCCGTCACACAAAGACCGTTACCTGCGTTCAAAGCAGAGTGGATCGTTCACATAGTGTTTTGGGGAGGCTGTCAAAACCTTTTTTCTTTACTCCTGTTTTCGCAAAATTAAGGCCTTATTTCAGGAACAGCGATAAAATGACACAGATTACCCGGTTGATCATGTAAGACCAGTTACAAGCAAATTATTTCAGCCCCTGCGACAGAGACATGCGGTGGAAAGGCAGGTGTGTGTCGCACCAAGAGAGCAGATGCCAGCTCAAGCAACAAAGCGTCTACAAAATGCAGCAAACCTTGGCAGCAAAATTATTTTCTTCGTTCCTTATGACGAGAAAGGGTCACGGTGGCAGGCGATCACAGATGCGGTGACATGACATCGCAAATGATGTGTTCCCCATTTAAACAGTAGAAAAGGGGGTTAATTAAGATGCCGCAAATGATGGACCCTATATTTTTGTATTTCTAGTTTGTTTAGAGAAAAACCGAAGGAACGAAGGTTTGAATCGAAATTGTCCATTCATATGAAAGAAATTAAGGTTTTATTTTCGTCCGGAGTGCCCAGCCCTGGCGTAGCCCTTAATCACCGTTCGTCTCAAAGGGCTTAAGTGTATCACAGGCTAACTCTGTCCGTGTCGAACGCTGACCCCACCTTGTGTTAAATCTTAACATTAACATAACTACTCTTTAGTCCCCCCTGGGCTGTCCACGGTGGTCCCTAATTCGGTAGAGTTTGCGCGTTCTCCCTTGGAAGTAAGGGGCAGCTTGTAGTACCAGTCATCAATAACCCCCACCGCAGTACTGGGCTAACTTAATTGCCCCTACACTAGCAGGGTGTTTTCCCGGCGGGGTTACTCTTCCTCGGAGGACACGTGTAGGGCTGTAAAACGAAGTATTGATCCCGCCGCTACTGGAAATGATGTATCGGCAAAGGTTCAGGCAATTAGCTTCCCATCGCGTGGTCCAATTATTTCATACTGTAAACATTCATTACTGTAAACACTTGGCGAGTATCCCCCCCCCCCCCCCCCCCACACTCTTTTAGTTTCCAGTGATTAATGGCAGCGTTCTGCTGAAGGGGAGCGCTCAGATGTAGTGAAATGAAGTGTGAAAAGAGGTCCAGGCTCATTTGACTAATAGACCTTGTTTTCCTCTCGAAATAACAGCTCGGCGCTTTCCGGCCAGTAGACATTTCATGCATAACCTGGTCAGTGAATTCCCCCGGCCTTTCAAATCAACCCCACAGCAAACTAATTTGTTTTGTCCTTTTGTCTTTATCAGTCAATCCCATCACCACTCCGGCATCGATATTACTGCACAATTGACATTTTTTTGCTCTGCTCGTCGCCATCTGCCCGCACTGCCTGCGCGGGGGATGGTGCGGACGATTCATTGCCCGGGCGTCCGCTCCTCTCAGGGCGGTCGGAGGCTGTACTGTAGGTAAAGGTCAGGGCGGTCAGGGGGCTGGATGTACTGCGCCGGGAGAAGGTCAGGGGTCTGGGGTGGGCGTATCTTCTGGTCCCATCTCGGAGCCGAGCTGGGCTTGTGAATGTGTGTTGTGTTGGTGTGTCGGCTGTGTGTGTGAGTGTGACTACTGGGGTGTAATGTGATAGAGGTCCCCCCCCCCCCCCCCCCCCCCCTACAGGGGCTGGACCTGGGCTGATAGAGCTGTTCTCCCCTGGACAGCAGGGAGACAAACCCAGGGGGGCCGGAGGAGAGATGGTGGGAGGATGGAAGACGCTGCAGAAGGGTAAAACAAACGCGGGGGCGGGACGCAGAAGGTTTAAAAAAACGGGCGCCGATAGTGACATAAAAGCAGAAGGAGAGAAGAGAATGAGCAGAGCTTGCGGGGGGATGGGGGGGGGGGGGGGGACAGGAAGGGGAGAGGGAGGGGGAGGGGTGCTGCGCTGTGTGGTGCTCGCCCCCCTGGCGTGACCAATCCATCTCAAACTGATCTTCCAGCTCGGCCCAGCAGGGCATTCTGAATCAATCTCAAATTGATCTCTGTGCCAGAGGTCTGGAAAACTAGCAGCGGAGCTTATCAGAAATATAGTGGTACTGGGAGGATCTGACAGGGAAACTTATCACGCCACACAATGGGAAATAGGCTCTGAGGCTTCAGGGCTTCACCAGCACCGGTCTGCTCTGCGTGCACACACACACACACACACACACACACACACACACACACACACGCGCGCGCGCGCGGAAATACACACACACACACACACACGCGCGCGCGCGCGGAAATACACACACACACACACACACACGCGTGCGGAAATACACACACACACGTGCGGAAATACACACACACCCACACTATACACACACACTATACGCATAATCACTATACACATACACAGCACACATGGAAC